>NW_016107376.1:10724919-10775084 GCF_001604975.1 Cebus imitator
AAAGAAAGAAAGAAAGAAAGAAAGAAAGAAAGAAAGAAAGAAAGAAAGAAAGAAAGAAAGAAAGAAAAAGAAAGTTTCAGTTAGAATAATTCCTGTGCAGCAACATCTAATTAATATATTCTAGAAAACTACAATCTCTTAAATGGTAATGCCTACATAATTCAGCTGTAATCTTTTACCCAGGGCAGAGAATTAAAACACCTTAAAAGCATGTAAGTATTATATGAACTGTTGAGCATATAGTGTCTAAAAATTGAAGGTAAAAATTCTGATTTCTTGGTGATAATTTCTTGATATCTCTAATAAGTCTGAGTTTCAGTAGAACTCCCAATTTAATTGGACCTTTTTAAAAATGGAGATATTTGAATTTAAATGTTGAGCTTCTGAATAGAAAATGCTTTTAAAGCAAAATGGCCTTTATTCTTTCTTTGCTATGACAGAAGCCATCTTCTTAAAAGACTGAACACAAATGTAATGTGATATTTGCACATCCTGGCAGAAGAAGTGTAAAGTTTTATAATTACTTAAGTTCTATGTATTATTGGACATCATGACATCATGTTATTAGTACAAATGATGTGTTCCTAGTGGTATAATTAAGGGATTTCTTTTTTGTAATATAATGCAATTGCCTCAATGATCTATTGCATTATAACCTGACAATTTTAAGAGTTAAAACTTTGAGAATTTTGCCTAGGACCTAATGGATGTAGCATATATGGTGCCTTACAATATTTAAAAGGACCATGCTTTTAGCAATATTTACCAGTAGGGAGGATAGATGGGCAAAACCAAAGTGCAAGCTAAATAGTAAGTCACTGAATACATATTCATTAAAATAAGTGAATAATAAAAGTAGTGATAATTTTATATGGTATTATAGCTTATAATGTGCTTTCAAAAATATTCAGACACTTGTTTTTCTAACAAATAATTATAATTATGGAGGAACTATATTTGGTAAGCATGAGGTTATTAAAACAGACATGATAAGCTCCTTTTATTCAGGAATGTTATGGTCTAATAGAAAACACAGATAAGTAGGTGATTTTAATAAATTTCCTAGCACAGTATCTAATACAAAATAAAATATAATGCTTCTTCATTGAAGAAAGAGTAAATAATGAGCATAGCATAATTGAGCGATATTGACTAAAGTGGTATGATTAATAATGCCAGCAACAACAATAATAACTAAGTATAGTAATTAGGCTGGCAGCTGACATTTATTGAAGGATTACTGTCTATAGGACACTGGTGACACTAAACATGTGCTGCTTCATTTAGTTCTTACAGCAGCCACATGAAGTAAGAACAGAAGTTGTTACATAATTTTCAAGGCCCAATGCAAAATAAAATGTTGGGCCCTTCATTCAGAAACTGTTAATTTTAAAATGGCAAAAGCTAAGCATCTATATTTTTAGTAGAGACGGGGTTCACCATGTTGGCCAGGCTGACCATTCCTATTTATTGGGAATGCTTGCTCATATATTTTTCTAAATGTTTGTAAACCACTGCTTTATGAAAATATTCTTGCCATAGTATGCAGGATTACTTAAAATGGTAAGATTGGATTCAAAGTCCATTTCAGAGGCTGTTGAATTAATCCAAGCTGGCAATGATTGCTATATAAGTCTAATTTGTTCACATGGAAAATTAGAGTTATAACATTAATACCGATGCCCTAGTATATTCCTTTTCAATAATGCGATTATAAAGACCTGGCTGGGCACAGTAGTTCATGCCTGTAATCCCAGCACTTTGGGAGGCCGAGGCAGGCTGATCATTTGAGGTCAGGAGTTCCAGACCAGCCTGACCAACGTGGTGACACCCCATCTCTACTAAAAATACAAAAATTAGCTGGATGTGGTAGCAGGTGCCTGTAATCCAAGCTACTTGGGAGGCTAAGACAGAAGAATCACTTGAATCTAGGTGGCAGAGGCTGCAATGAGCTGAGATTGCATCACTGCACTCTGGTCTGGGTAACAAGAACAAAACCCTGTCTCGAAAAAAAAAAAGCCCTAAGTACTACATTTTCAAGGCTATTCTAGATCATTTTATTTGTAACACCCTAAACCTAAGTATTCTTTAACCGATTCTCTCCAAGGAGAGTTGTTATAAAAATATTTTAGATTGTTTTCAGTAGTGTAGTATTTGAATATTGTTTAAGTACTGAAATCTAGCAAAATTATCTACCAAGTTTTTGGTGTTAGAACTTCAGCTTGGATGAACTGTACTTATAAGACCAGTTAGTGCCGTAATGTTACTTATCTAGGACACCAGTAATATCATAAGCTCATCAATTGTCCTTACTCATGCCATCGTCACAATCCTGTTTGTGTTACATCATCCTACCCCAGGTCATTTCTTTCATTGTTGGCCACCTTCACACTCTTTACATTTGATTTTATTGAAATTGTCTTCCATTTAAAATACAGCTTCTGGACTTCTGGCTTAACACAGAAGATGATCTCAGCTTCCTACTGAAAACAACGCACATTAAAACACTAAAATGCCTGAACTAGATTTTAGAAAGAAATGTACCCAAAAGAATAAAAGGAAAGGAGACAACTGGATATGAAAATTTTAAAGCATAAATGTCAATAAATTTTGCCAAAAGAAAAACTAAGAGATAAGTGTTCACTGACAGACCAGGTGAGACTGAAACCTATGTGTTGGCAGAGAGGAAGCCCATGAGGACCAAGTCAGTCTCTCACACAGAACCTGCATGTGTGTGCGGGGTGGAGGCACCAAGAACTCAGAGTATGGGAGTGAGGGGAAGTTCTGAAAGAGAAAAGATTTGTTGAAAACCAACATCCCCCAAATACACCTTGTAGGAGAGAATACTTTTATGCTCTTGAGGCATAAAATTGGAGACTGTAGATCAGTAACTTCAGAAGCTACTGAAAGGGTGGTAGGTTCTGAAAGTGAGGTAGGTTCTGAAGTTACTGATCTATAGTGTCTCTGATTTTATGCCACAAGTACATAAAAGTCTTCTCTCCTACAAGAGAAGGAGCATAAAATCTTCTCCTATTGCACGAAAGGTGGAGAGATTAAGTCAAATTCTCTGAATTAAGTAATAATCGCAGCCCCTTGCCACACATTTGGCTTCCAATACATATATGTATATGCTTAGATGCCTAGGACAAGAGCAAGTTGAATTCCCCTCTGGAAACAATAAAAGACCAGTGACAGATTAAGTGAAAGATTTACAAGTATTGATATTTGGAGGTCATTCCCCAATCTTCTACATTGACTTTCATTAATTCACAATTCCTACCGGGCTCACAGAACTTCCAGAGAGTACATTAATGCCTCATAGTTTATTATGAAATTACAACTAAGAAATGTGACACATCTGAGGGAGCCAATATCAAACAAAAATGGATATGAATAAAACAGATACAAAGTAGAAGGCAGAAGAAATTTAATTCTTATGGCAAGAATAACAATAAATCAGATAATAGAAAAAAATTTTAATTGAAATTTGCTGGAATATGAATTACATAAACATAGTGAAAAGACATTTTGGAAAATCACTGAGAAAGCAAAATGAAATAGAGAGTTATATAAATTAGTAAAATCATAAATTATTATAAAACCTGAGGATTAATTGTGGGAAAGCCTGGTGTGGAGGAAATCGTGAAATAAATAATGTAAGAATAATTTACAAAGTTAAGAGACATGAAATGTTCAGTTCAAACAGCACACTGAGTACTTGGATAAAGAATTTTAAAATACCCATATTAAATTATCAAATAATGACTATAAAAATCTCAAAGCACCTGAGAAAAAAAATGAACAATCTTAAAAACTTCCACAGAGAGAGAGAAGGTATACACAGAAAAATATCATGTTAAATAATGGTGTTACTTTATTAAAGCAATGCTGGAAATTAGAAATCATTGAAGAAACCCTTCAAAATCCAAAGGACATTTATTTTCAATGAAATCGTTGTAATCTTTCCATTTTATCTCTCATGTATCAGTGTAGAATAAAGATATTTCTGTAAATGCCTCTCTCCAAAATGTTGCCTCTCATGCTTTCTTTCTCTAAAAGCTACTTGGATAACATTGCTTTAACAAACAAAATCTAGCAAATAAAACAAGAAGAAGGAATATGTTCTGGGAATGGCAAGAGCACTCCAGCATAATGGGCCTGGCGATCTGTCTGAAAAATCACTACAGATTGTTAGACACTGGGTGCATAGGAGGAGATAGGGTTCCCTACTATCACAAACACCAACAACAAAGACAAAATCTACTACTTCATATGGGTCCAACAAGGGGTTTTACTCTGAATAATTTTGAGGAAAAATAACAATTAGTGTCTAGAGAATCAAGCAAATAAAAAACAATAGCAAGCATTACATTAAAAAAAAAATGTTGAAGGTCAGGCACTGTAATCCCAGCACTTTGGGAGGCGAAGAAAGGCGAATCATGAGGTCAGGAGATTGAAACCAGCCTCGCCAACATGGTGAAACCCCCGTCTCTACTAAAAATACAAAAAATTAGCTGGGTGTGATGGTGGGCGCCTGTAATCCCAGCTACTCAGGAGGCTGAGAGAGGAGAGTCGCTTGAAACCAGAAGGCAGAGGTTGCAGTGAGCTGAGATAGCGTCATTACACTCCAGCAGGGGAGGGGAGGGAAGGGGAGGGGAAGGGAAGGGAGGGGAGGGGAAGGGAGGGGAGGGGAAGGGAGGGGAGGGGAGGGAGTGATAGCATTACTTCGAAGGCTCAGCTCTTTTACTGTCTTTGTTCTTACGCTCTCTTACCATCATTGCCTCAGTTTATCTCCCTTCCCTACTATGACATTTGTATTGTGAATAGTTTTCCTAGTGTCATTATTACTTCTCTCTAATCTATTCTTCAGCTTGCAATTAGAATGATTTTAAAAGTAAAATTTAAAAACTGGTTAAATTTCTCAGAGAGGAAACAGTTTTACATAACACATGGTAATTACCAATGTGAATGTTTTCGCTTAAGTAAAGGGGACAACTTGAAAAATAAATTTACAGAAAAGGCAATAAAACTGTAAGTTATTCTTTATGAGTTTTGATTCAATCTGTGAGAAGTTAGCTGATTAAATAAGGTTCCAGAACAGAGAAGAGGTAGGAAAACAGAGCTTTAAAAACTCAAACTGTTTGCAATATAAAAGTACATTTTAGTTACAGGTATTTATTTGGTGATGCTTACAATTGTTTAAAAGCAAAATGACAAGAACCTTGGTTAACTCAAGGGTAGTGGAAATATAAAAACAGAGGTTAAAAAAAGCATTTAAGAATGAAAAACAAACTTGGATGTTGTGATAAATTTGACATACAGAGTTATAAAGAGGAAGAAGGCAGTTATTTTTTGTGTGGTATTATTTAAGAGAAAGTTTTTCTCCATGAAAAAAAAAAAGCTTTTCAATTACAAAAGAAAAACATGCATAAAATTGAAGACATATTCAAATTTTTTTAACTTCTAGTACAGGCTGCATCACCAGGTTCTATTGTTAATGAGAAAAGAGAATGAAAAAAAAAATACAAAGCTGCTCAGTAATTGTTATTCATTCATTTACTCAGTTATTCACTAAATAATTAATTGGAGGCTTTGATAACACAATAGAAATATTATTTAAAAAATAAAGGTAACAAGAGTTTACATATTTATGGAAGGATGTGTCAAACAAACAATACAAATTTACAGGTAGGGTTCTATTCATGACCGGTAATAGCTCATCACTAGAAATTGATCTGACTGTAACCATATTTATCTAAGGAAATTGTTATAATTTTGGTCTCGATTGTATTTCTCTTCAGCTGATACTCTAGTCTGAGGTTCACGCTATTTGGGCTCACTTCTTTTTTCAGGGAACCTCTTGCAAAGATTGTCTTGATGCTGCATATAACACCAATTTGTTTCCCACCAATGTCAGTTTTTAAATATCTGCATGCAGTTACTAAAATATTTATTTCTCAAAGTAGTTTTTACTTTTTATTCTCTCTGAGAACTCTGATTTCTGCCTTTATGCTGTTCTCCTGTGTTCAAGTATGGATTTTAAATAGTGGTTTTCTTTGGATACAAGTTAAAAATAATCCTTCCCTCACAAAAAAGCCAATAATGACATTATAGTTTTTAAAAATCACTATTGAACACACAATTTTTAAAAATGATTATCACTTCAACTAATAGCTCACAGGCCACAGAGTATATGTTATGTCAGCTCGACCCAGGTAACTGACAGACAGGGTTTTTCTTATCTTCTAATTAAATTGCTTTGACCACTGATTATGGTTCTTCACATGAATACATTTTAGACTGCTTTCTGGTCATATGCAAGATTTAAAATTCTTCAGAAACTTAATACTTTTTCTTCTTTCTCCTTACCTGTCTTCTGGGAAACTCTGTGAAAACGTTAGCCTGAATGGGAAGAGTTTAAATGTTTGTATTAGAACATGCTAGTCCTCACAGAAGAAAAATTTGCTTGCTTTTGTTAATTGAATTCTATTTTTTTGTTATTATTTATTATGTGCCAGTGTTTCTAAGAATTATATAATATACATAAAGACTTACAACAGACAACTTTCTGACAGTCTCTTTTTAGTTTAGTTTTTATTTTTGTGAGTACATAGTATATAGTGTAAATATGAGGTATATGCCATATTTAGATGTGGACATTGTGTATATATTTATGGGATACATGAGATATCTCTTCAATATGATAATTTCATTTCTTTCTGGTATATACTCAGCAATGGGATTGCTGGATCATATGATAGTTCAAGTTTTAGATTTTGGAGAAACCTTCATTTAAGTCTCCATAGTAGTTGTACTATTTACTTTCTTACCAACAGTGTATAAAAGTTTTCTTTTATCTGCATCCTTGCCAGCCTGTGTTGCTGCCTGTCTTTTGAATAAAAGCCATTTTTACTGGGGTGTGAGGCTATCTTATTGCAGTATGAGTTCACATCTCTCTGATAATCAGTGATGTTGATCATGTTTTCATACACCTGTTTGTCATTTGTATGTCTTCTTCTGAGAAATGTTTATTCAGAAATTTTACCTATTTTTAAATTGGATTATTAGATCTTTTTCTTATTGAGTTGTTTGGGCTCCTTATATATTCTGGTTACTAATCCCTTGTCAGATGGGTAGTTTGCAAATATATTCTTCCATTCTGTGAGTTGTCTCTTCAGTTTCTTGATTGTTTACATCGCTATGGAGAACCTTTTTAACATGGTATAATCCCATTTGTCCATCTTTGCTTTGGTTGTCTGTGCTTGTAGGATATACTCAAGAAATCTTTGCCCACTGTCCTGGGGAGTTTCTCCAATGCTTCCTTGTAGCACTTTTATAGTTTGAGGTCTTACTTTTAACTCTTTAATTCATTTTGATTTGGTTTTTTGGGAAGTCAAGAGATAGGGCTCTAGTTTCATTCTTCTGCATATGCATATCCAGTTTTTTAAGTGCCATTTAATTAAGAGATTCTCCTTTTCACAATTATGTTCTTGGCACCTTTTTCAAAAATGTGTTCACTGTAGATGTATGAATTTAAGTCTGGGTTTTCTATTCTGTTCATTGGTTCATGTGTCTGTTTTTATGTCATTACCATGCTGTTTTGGTTAAAATATAGCTCTGTAGTAAATGTGACGTCAGGTAACGTGATTCCTCCAGTTTGTACATTTTACTCAGGATGGCTTTGGCTGCTCCGGGTCTTTTGTGGTTCCATATGAATTTTAGGATTGTTTTTTCTATTTTTGTGAAGAACTTTGTTGGTATTTTGTCAGGGATTTCATTGAATCTATAGATTGTTTTGGGTAGTATGGACAGTTTAACACTATTGATGATTCCAATCCATGAACATGACATATCTTTCCATTTTGTGTGTGTGTGTTTTTCAATTTCTTTCATCTATGTTATAGTTTTTATTGTAGAGATCTTTTACTTCTTTGGTTAAGTTTACCCCTAGGTGTTTTATTTTATTCATAGCTATTGTACATGGGATTATTTTCTTAATTTCTTTTTCACATCGTTCACTGTGGTTGTATTGAAATGCTACTGATTTTTGCACATTGATTTTATATCCCACAACTTTACAGAATTTGTCCTAATATCTTTTTGGTAGGGTCTTTAGGTTTTTTCAAATATAAGTTATATCATCTACAAGCAAATAATTTAACTTCTTCCTTTCCAATTTGGATGCCCTTTCTTCCTCTTTTCTGATTATTCTACCTAGCAATTTCAGTACTATGTTTAATAACATAAATGAAAGCAGGCATCCTTGTCTTATTCCAGATCTTAAGGAAAGGCTTTTAATTTTCCTCATTGAGTATGTTACTAGCTGTATATCTGTCATATAGGACTTTCTTTGTGTTGAGGTAAGTCCCTTCTATACTGAGATTTTTGAAAATTTTTACAGTAAAGGGATATTGAAATTTACCCAATGAATTTTCAGCATCAATTGATTATTATCATATGGTTTTGTCCTTCATTCAATTGATAGATGTATTACATTACTGGATTATATAGGTTGAACCACTCTTGCATCCCTGGGATAAATACTATTTGGTAATAATGAGTGATCTTTGCAATCAGTTGTTAAATTTTATTTGCAGGAATTCTTTTGAACATTTTTGCAATTGTGTTTACAAGTAATATTGGCCTGTAGTTTTATTTTTTTAAATTTGTGTTTGTTTGACTTTGGCATCAGAGTAATATCAGCCTTGCAGAATGTGTTTGGCAGTAATCTCTCATATTCTGCTTTTGGGATAGTTTGAGTAAGAATAGTATTAGTTCTTTTTAAAATATTCAGTAAAATTCAAGAGTGATATGATCAGATCCCAAGCTTTTCTTTCCTGAGAGTCTTTTCATTATCGATTTAATTTTGTTACTTGTTATTGTCTGTTCAGGTTTTGAATTTCTTCATGGCTAAATCTTGGTAGGTGGTATACGTCTAGGAATTTATTTATTTTTTTCTAGGTTTTCCAATTTCTTGGCCTATAGTTCCTCATAGTAGTCTCTAATAATCCTTGGAATTTCTGCAATATCTGTTGTAATGTCTCTTTTTTATTTCTGATTTTATTTGGGTCTTTCCCCCTTTTTTCTTGGTTTGTTTGACTAAAGGTTTGTCAATTTGGTTTATTATCAAAAAATCAAATTTTCTTTTGTTGATCTTTTGTATATTTAAAATTTCAGTTTCATTTATTTTTGCTTATATTTTTATTATTTCTTTTCTTCTATTAATTTTGGGGGTTGTTTGCTAACACTTTTCTAGTTCTTTCAGATGCAACATCATGTTGTTTATTTGAGGTTATCCATTTTTTCATGTAGGTGTTTATTGCTGTAAACTTTCATCTTATTACTGCTTTCACTGCATCACATAGGCTTTGTTACGCGATGCTTCCATTTAAAATTGTTTCAGAAAAATTTTAATTTCCTTCTTAATTTCTTTATTCCCCCACTTGTCACTCAGGAGTGTATTGTTTAATTTCAATGTGTTTATATAGTTTTCAAAATTCCTCTTGTTATTGATCTCTAGTTTTATTCCATTTTGGTCAGAGAAGATACTTGATATAATTTCATTTTAATTTAATTTTTAAAGGTTTTTTTGTGGCTTAATATCTGATTTAGCCTTGAGAATAATATATATACTGAGGAAAAGAATGTATACCCTATAGCCATTGAATCCAACATTCTGTAAACATCTATTAGGTCCATTTGGTTTATAGTGCAGATTAATTCCAATATTTCTTTGTTAAGTTTTTGTCTGGGAAATCTGTCCAACGGTGAAAGTGGAACGTGAAGTGTCCAGCTCTAATTGTATCCGAGTCAATTACTCCTGTAGCTTTAATAATGTTTGCTTTATATTTTTGGGTGTTCCACTGTTGGGTATATATATATATATATATATATATATATATATACATATATATATTTACAATGTTATATCGTCTTGCTGACTTAAGCCTTTCATCGTTTATCAGCATATTCTTTGTTTCTTTTTTTAGTTTTTGTCTTGAAACCTATTTTCTCTGATGCAAGTATAGCTACTCTTGCTCTTTTTTAGTTTCCATTTGCATGGAATATCATTTTTCTTCCTTTTATTTTCAGTCTATGTTTATGTTTATCAGTTAAGTATGTTTCTTGAAGGCAACCGATCATTAAGGTTGTTGATTGGAGACTTTAGTCCATTTATAATCAATATTATTATTGATAAGTAGGGACCTTCTCCTGCCATTTTGTTATCAATTTTTTTGTGGTTTTTAGCATTGTCTTTCTTTTTCCCTTCCTTATACTAAAGGTAATTTTTCTTTTGTGGTGTATAATAATCTCTTGCTTTTATTTTTGTGTACCTATCATATATTTTTTGAGGTTACCATGAGGTTTGCAAATAATATCTTATAACCTGTTATTTTGAATTTATGACAACAGTTAATTATAAACAAGCAAAGAGACACTTGAAAAACTATACACTGTATCCCTTTTCCTTTTTAACTTTTTGTTGTTTTTATTTATGTCTTATTGCAAGGTCTATGGCTTGAAATGTTGTTGTAGTCATTGTTTTTGACAGGTTTATCTTTTAGTAGTTATAATCAAGATATAAGTAGTTTACACACCACAATAACAATGTTGTAATATTTTGTGCCTGTCTGTGTACTTACTAATACTGGTGAGTTTTGTACATTCACATCATTTCCTACTGCTCATTAACATCATTTTTTTCCAGAATAAACTTTCTTTAGCATTTCTTGTAGGACAGGTCTAATGTCAGTAAAATTCCTCAGCTTTTGATTGTCTGGGTAAGTTTTTATATTTGAAGGATATTTTATTATTCTATCATATTATTCTCTCTTGGCCTGTAAAGTTTCCACTGAGAATTCAGCTGCCAGATGTGTTGGTGCTCTTTTGTATGTTGTATTTTTTTCTTTTTGTGTTTTAGGATACTTTATCTTTGACCTTTGGAAATTTGATGATTAACTGTATTGAGACAGTGTCTTTTGGGTTAAATCTACTTAGCATTGTATAATCATCTTCTACTTGGATATTGGTATCTTTCTCCGTGTTTGGAAAGTTCTCTGTTATTATCCCTTTGAGTAAACTTTCCACCTCAATCGCTGTCTCTATTTCCTCTTTAAAGCCTGTAACCTTTAGATTTAATCTTTTGAGGGTATTTCCAAATCTTGTAGTCATGCATCATTTATTTTTAAGTTTTTTTTTGTTTGTATCCGCTGAATGTGTATATTCAAACAGTATTCTTCAAACTCAATAAACCTGTCTTCTGTTTGATCATTTCTGGTGTCGAGGGACTCTGATTCATTCTTCAGCATGATAACTGAATTTTTCAGTTCCAGAATTTCTACTTTAAAAAAAAAATCATTTTAACCCCTTTATTAAATTTATCGGGCAGGATTCTAATTTCCTTCTCTGGGTTATTTTGGATTTCATTGAGTTTTTTTTTAAAACAGCTAATTTGAATTTTTGTATGAAAGGTCACATATCTCTGCCAATCTTGGATCAATAACTGGTGCCTTTGGTGATGTCATATTTTCCTGCATGGTATTGATCTCTGTGTATGTTTCTCAACATCTGGGCATTAAAGAGTTAATGGGCATGTTTATATCTATCCTTTTGGGGATGGCTTTCAAATATTCATAGGGTTTTGAGTGTTGTGATTTATGTCCTTGGTCACTACAGCCATATGTGCATTAGGTTGTACTCCAAGGCCAGTAACACGGTAACTCTTACAGACTCATGGAGGTACTGCCTTTGTGGTCTTGGTTAAGATCATAGAAAATACACTTGATTTCCAAGAAGGGGCTCTTGATCTCTTCCCTTACTTTTCCCCAAATGGTCAGAGCCTCTCTCTCCTTGCTGAGCTACCTGGAACTGGGGGAGGGATGGCACAAGCACCCCTGTGGCCACCACCACTGGGACTGTGTTTGATTAGAACGGAAGCCAGTACAGCACGGAATCTCACCCAAGACGTATGGTGACAACTGCCTGGCTCCTGCTGATGTTCATTCAAGGCCCAAGGGCTCAACAGTCAGCAGGTAGTGAATCCAGCCAGGCTGTGTTCTTCCCTTCAGTGTGTCATGCTCCCCTCTGGCCCAAGGCAGGTCCAGAAATGCCATATGGGAGTCATGGCCTGGAGCTAGGAATCTAAGGAATCTACTTAGTGCTCTGTTCTACTGTGGCTGAGCTTGCATCCAAGCTACAAAAGTCCTTCCCACCTGACTCTCTCATTTTCTCACACAGAAAGAGTCTCTCCCCATGGCCACCACAGCACTTGTTCCACAGTGAGTACTGTCTGGCTATTGCTGATGTTCACTTAAGGCCCAAAGTTTTTTTCAGTCAACTGTGGTTAATGCTACCACACCTGGATCTCTCCTTCAAGGTAGTGGGCTCCCCTCTGGCCCAGAGTGGGTCCTGAAATGCCTTCCTAGAACAGAGGCCTAGAAGCAGAAACCCCGGGAAACAGCTTAGTGCTCTACTCCGCTGTGACCAACTGATATGCAAGCTGCAAGACCAAGTACTCTCTACTTTCCCTTCTCCATTTCTCAAGAGGGTGTCTCTCCCTGTGGCCACCACATCTAAGAATGTGCCAAAGTCCTGTCTGAAGTCAGCATGGCACTTGTCTCACCTAAGGCCTGTGGCAAGTACTGCTTCGCTGCTGCTGATACTTATTCAAGCCCAAGGGCTCTTCAGTCAGCAGGCGATAAATCCTGCCAGAACTGGATCCTTCCCTTTAAGGCAGCGGGTGCCCTTCTGTCCCAGGATGTGTCCAGAAATGTTGTCCAAAACCTAGCGCCTCAAATAGGGGTCTCAGGGCTTTGCCTGGTGCCCCATTCTGTAACCTGGTATCCCAGGTTCTTGGCCTCCCCTGTCCCAGGAATGGGGAAAGAGGCCCTGGATGTGTGGCAGGCTTACTGTTAGTATAAATGTCACAGATCCAAAGAGTTTTGCAGAGAGCAATTTATTAGGCAGAGAGAGAAGTAGAAAGAGCCCCCACGCTGTTGTGGGAGGTGATCCCAGAGAGGGAAATTTGCATAGGTAAGGTTCAGAGGAGTTTTAACTTTGAAGTTATTCCCGCCCCATTCATGTTCTCGATTAGGGAGAGGAGTTCTTTCAAACTTTCTCTGGAGTGATTGATCTTTGACTCCGATAATGGATTGGCTGCTTGGCCCACAATAGAGTCCCTTCTTCAAGGGCTTTTGGTGGGCTTTCTGAACAAAGGAAGCTCACCTGGAATTTTTCCTAGCCCTTGGGTGGGAAAGTTAGACAAAGAACTCTAGGTTCCCAGATGGGGAGGTGGATGGAGGCATGGTGCTGGGAAGTTCTTGCCTTTGAAACCATGCCCCTTGTGGAACCCGGAAGAGTAGTAAACATAGTCCCTCAATTCTACTTGGCTGAGCTGGTATCCAAGTTGCAAGACATGTCTTCCTTACCCTTTCCTCTCCTCTCCTCAAGCAAAAGAAGGAAGGCATCTGGCCCAGAACTATGAGTTGCACTGCCTGGGTTAGGGGATGGGTAGAGAGAGGATGGGCAGGTGGAGTATCACTAGGTCACCTGTACCCCAAGTCCACTGGGGCTCAGCACAACAGCAAGACTTGCCCAGGAATTACAGTCTCTGTGACCTAGACTTTCCTCCAAGTTTATTTAGGACTCCAGAGTGCTTTAGCCTGTGGTGATGGGGTCGGACGGAATTCAGGCCCTGATCTCTAGGCTGGATGATTCTTCCCTGGATAGGGCTGGCCATAATCCTCCCTCTCTGTGTACTGGCTGAATTCTCCTGTTGCTTTCCGCTGTGACAAGGTAGCACTGAATTCCAATGCAAAGTCTCACAATCACTGTGCTGTCCCTTTCCTAAGTACACTGATTCTCTCTCTCACAGGGCTACTACTAGGGCATAGGGGAAGGGTGGTGTCAGTGGTTCAAAATCCTCTTTTCTACTTTCCTTGACATAATATTAAAAACAGGTACTGTTATTGCTCACCTAATTTTGTTTTTTCTGAAGGTGCTTTCTTATGGTTGGTCAATTTGGTGTTTCTGCAGAGGGTTCCTTTTGGCTATCTTTTTCCATCTCCTTTTACATTCCCTTTGTTAATGTGTGATTTCAACTATAAAATTCATATTTTATAGAGAACTAGTTTTTTGTTTGTTTGTTGCAGTGACTGAGATACCCATTATCATGGTAGCCCAGAGATGTTACTGCTAATGTTATTGACATTATGATCTTACTTGATGTATTATTTCAAATATGGCTTCTGTCTAAAGCACATAGAAAATTAATGCTAAATTTTGTCACTTCTCTTTGGTTTATTTGTTCCTCTCCTCAATTTTTAAAATAGTTTTTTGCTTAGACTTTCTTAAACTTAACAATATAATTTGCCAGGCAGTATTGAGAAAACTGAGAAACTAAATTTTCCTTGTTACTTGCTTTCTTCAAGTCTAATGCCCCAGGGCATAAACCTACCCAAAAGGAGCTTCAGAGAAAACTTTGAGCTGAAGTAGAACAGGCTAAATTGCCCCTCTGGGTTAGAATATGTTTCCAGACAATATGTTTTCCTGACATCTGTAGATCTCACTGATGAGCTCGGGAAGAAGATCTCCCAAGAGACATCAGGGAGAAAATCCACTCTGAGAGGATCACTTCCATCATCCTGATTGACAGAGTGGGCCAGCTCTTCCCTGAAGTCTGCAATGCTACAATTTAGATCTTAGCAAACAATTGATAAAGAATTTTTTCTCTTTTAGGTTTTTGTTTTTCCCCCATTTTTCATTCTGGTGCAATTGTAACAGAATTTGCTAAACTCTGCATTTTATTTCTGAAGTGGATTTTAGTTCTTCTGTCATAAACCTGCAGTGGAATATCAGGCATGTGACACATCTCAGTTCATTGTCTTGGTTTCCCTGGCAATTGGCTGAAATGACAAATTATGAAAAATGGCTACGAAGCTGAAAATGTACATTAACACAGTCATTTCTACAAGAAGAGTATAATTGATGTCATAAAGATTTACTATATTATAACACAAACAATTGCTTTGTAGCAGGACTTTATAACTTTCTAATTTGACTGAAATAATTTAAACAAAATCGAAAGTGTATGAATAAAAGGTGAAATAGGGCATCAGTAAGAAAACATATTTTGCTAGTGTATGGATGATTTTGGGTTGAGAAACTGAGAAATAAAAGAAGAGATACAGATTTAGTAAATTAGCATTCATGGATATGTGCTAAAAAGTTTTGCAAAAACCGTCTATATTGGTCAGGTTGTCTAGAGAGAAGGAACTACAGGATAGATGTATATATAAAGGGGAGTTTATTAAGAAGCATTGACTCTCACAAGGGTGAGTCCCACTATAAGCTATCTACAAGCTGAGGAGCAAGGAAGTTAGTCTGAGTACCAAAACCTCAAAAGTAAGGAAGGTGACAGTGCAGCATTCAGTCTGTGGCCAAAGGCCCAAGAGCCCCTGGCAAACAACTAGTATAAGCCTGAATCCAAAAGCTGAAGAATTTGGTGTCTGATGTTCTAGGGCGGGAAGTATACAGCATAGGAGAAAGGTGAAGGCCAGAAGACTCAGTAAGTCTGCTTATTCTACCTTCTGCCTGCTTTCTCTAGCTGTGTTGGCAGCCAAGGGGATGGCGCCCACCCAGATTGAGGGTGAGCCTGCCTCTTTCAGTCCACTGATTCAAATGTTAATCTCCTCTAGCAACACCCTCAAGATACACCCAGGAATAACACTTTGCATCCTTTAAGCCAATCAAGTTGACATTTAATATTAACCATCGCACCATCTTAGTCAATCTTCAAAAACACATTATGCAATTAATAAAAATTTTAAAGCAGAAAGACAGATCTCAGCCCAGGTGAATGCTTTCAAAGAAAGGAGAAATGCACAACAGTTTGTAGAAACTAATACTGTTGTTGTATATGAATTATGTTTTCATTTTCTGTTGGTCTTGAATATGGCAAAGAGGAAAATCAGGTGACAAATTGATAGTGAGCAACTAAGTCATTCAATTTAATGTGGGAACTGTGAAGATGAATGATTGATTATATCAAAACTGTTCTAAATTATCATAATCATGGGAGGGGGCCATCTCACAAGTTTTGAAGACAGTTTATTAAATTGATAATAAGCAGGCATCAGGTAGTAATACATAGCTTTAAAATGAGATGATTAGCAAATTGAGATCACTTTATTTAACATGTTAAAAATTCTGCTGTGGGGAAAAATAACATATGTGTAATTTGGCTTATATTTCAGATAATGATTTTATTTTTGTTTATGTGGGCCATGTGAAAGAAACAGTTTTAGAGCCTTTATATAATAATCACATCTTCAGTAGTACCTCCACACTACCTGCATTCAATTCTGAGTTTCGTCTTCAGGCATCTTCATTTTGACTCTACAAATGAAATTTGAATGCATTTTTGCCAGACATGCATTGGGAGAGTTATTTTCATGGCTAGGTATTAAAAATAATTTGAGCTTTTTAGATCTTGATTTTAATTAAGATTTGGGCAGATGTGCATAATTTAAATCTGTAGGCAATATGACCTAAAACATTTTTTTTTTGTATAAAAATATGTACGTTTAATCATCTGGATTGGAAACCAGGAAAATGGGTTCAAAACAATGATGTTGGTACTTTACAGATAGAGAATTTTGTGGAAGAAATTTTGTTTCTAAAATCCAACATTGGTATTTTTTTAAAAAGATTGTAAGTTGAAATGCTACAAGAAAATTATTAACACATCCTTGTCTTCCTTTTACCTGTTTACTTGAAGTTATAATTAAACTACTAAAAACATATATTACTAAGTACCTGCTGTATTATAAAGATTACAATACTTGTTATTTTTTAGCAATAAAAATATATGTCTATACATTTAAGGCTAAAAAATTGGCTAAGATGAACTTTCAATATTTCCATTTATTTAAATACCACCAAGAAATCCAAGGAAGATATTTACTATAGAAAATATCATATATATTGTTTTCCAGTATATTTTTTCTCCTTTTGTGATGATTTTCAGGGGTCTTCAATGATCTCAATTTCTAGGTATCCATAGGATATAATCATATATAGAAATCCATAAGAATTGACAAGAATGGACTCTATTGTATAGAATTCTCTGCACTCGCTATTGCTTGGTTGAAACTACCTAACAATTAGCACAATGAGAGAATCAAAGACTTGGGAAGATGTTTATTAAAAAAATGTATAAACTACATAAATACTAGATTACCTTTTGTCCTATTAATGTGATGATATGAAATATGTTTTATAAAAAGTCATCTCAGCGTTTTACATACACACACACACACACACACACACACACACCCCTTACCAATTTCTACAAAAATATGCATTCACCCTAGGCTAATGTAATTTAGATATGGGCGTAAAATAACAAGTAGTAAAGTCCAAATGAAGTAGAACTTTTTTTAGCATATAGAAGACTGCTATAGAGTAGGCATGTTATAAGGGTAAAAAAAGAGAAATTGAGAAACATATATTGAAACAGATTTATATCTGAAGACATCAATATACACCCCCCAAATCAAAAGTAAATACGTTCCTGTAGAAAGTGTAACATTTCACCATTCAAAGTCAGTTTCATAACCTGTCTTGGAAATTAATCAATGATAAATATATCTGTCTTCTAGTAAAAAACTATTTGAAACACTGATGGTTTCACAATTTAGAAAATGATTTAGACAAAGACGTACTGATGCCTTTAAAAACAATGCAGGTATTATACAGGGCACTTGTTAGTCTTTAAGATTTTAAAAATTGTACATTTTAAGCATTTATCAAAAATACCATCACAGTGTTTTCATGATAAATAATTACATCAAATAGTATTTCTTATTTTTTTACTAGTAATTATAGCTAAGAAGTGAAATTTATATTGTTGATTGTCAAAATATTTTTAAAATGTATTTCTACCTTGGAGATTTATTTTAACTAAATTTTATTTAGTATCAACGATCCTACATTTGTTTTAGAAACTAAATCAGATGCAGAAAAACATATTCATTAATTTTGATAATTTTTCTGTTAAATGTGTAAGGGAAAACCTGAATGAAGTTGAGTAAGTAGAGGCTGTGTCTTCTTCTTTTATTTTTTGCTAAGTCTCTAGAGGCATTTACCAAAAGAATACTTTTGATTTGTTTTTTCAGGAACAGAATTTTGTTTGTTAAAATGCGGCCAATCATAAGAATAATGTGTCTATTACTTTCTTATTTAAAAATGGCATTATTCCTGTTAGGAATTTTTTAAATGTTTCCTCTCTAGAAATTTAGGGAGAAATTTTAAGTATTGATTTTTAGAAATGTCTATTGCAAACATGCCATAATCAGTAACATTGAAATAATTTTAAGAGTAAGCTCCTAATTACAAAGCAACCTATGTTTTTAGAGATGTAGTTTTGCTATCTTGCTCAGGCTAGATTTGAACTCATTGGCTCTAGAGGTGATCCTATGGCTTCAGCCTCCCAAGTGACTAATGCTAAAGGTGTTTGTTACCACACCCAGCTAAAGCATCCTTTTGAATTAAACATTGTGGGAAACTATGAACCTTATGTGTTTGGAATATTTTTTGACAAGGAGGATATTCTAATTCATTCCCTTTATTTGAAATTACATATTTTGGAATATTTCTCCTTCTTCCTACTGAAAAATGCTTGTGTGTACCAGTAAGTAAATATTTTGTTATCTCAGTTTTGTATCTAGAACACAAAGCCCTCATAAGAACATGTTGAAACAAGGCAAAACATATACCAATGCTAACAAAATATATGACTGAAAGAAAATGTATAGAAAAACTTTGTTTCTTAATGCAAATATCACATTCATAAAAGAAAATGACTAATAAAAATGTACATGATATTAGTACAACCTTTATGAAATTATATTGAGCATATTTACATCTTCATTCATTTTATAAGTGGATAAAAAGAATCAGATTATCTTATTTTCACATTATAATTTTAAGCTTAAATATTTTTAGTAACAAGTTTAGAGAAAAGCGAACATTGCCTTGTAAAAGACAAATGAATCAGGTTTTTGGTAAGAATGTGGGCCCTTAACGGAAAGATACAGGTATTTATATTAAGCTTTAGTATGTCTTTTAAAACTCTATGACATTTAGTAAATACATTTTTTTAACTCATTCTTCAGATTGAGTTACGGCAGTAGAGAAAAGATGTGCACCATTAGCTTTGGTGATATTTTTTAAGAAGCACTAAACTAAAATAGCATAATTTAGAACTGAAGAACTTTGAGATATGCATGACAGAAAATACTAAATATTGTTAACATTTTAATTAATTGTCTCAGTTAATTTTTATCATTTTGGATAACCTAAAATCATAAGCCTTAAAAAGTCAACTATATCCTCAACATAATTTCTGAAAGTAATTTTTAAAATGTAAAGATAAAAATATCATCAAAATTCTTATTAAATTTTTAAGATTAACTTAAGGGACATTTGGGGAGAAAGGCATTAAAGGATATTATTTATATCCCATACTGTGCTTTATTTGGAAATATTTAGGCCATTGATCATTGCTACTTCAATCCGACTTAATTGCTAATTTAAGAAATAAAAGAAGAACACTGAGTTGAAGTATATCATTTTCATGTATAGAAAAATACATCTTTTATCATTTCCTTTTTTTTGAGACAAAGTCTTGCTCTGCTGCCCAGGCTGGAGTGCAGCGGCACAATCTCAGCTCACTGCAACCTCCTCTGTTCAAGGGATTCCCTTGCCTCGACCTCCCAAGTAGCTGGGACTACAGGCGCACGCCACCATGCCTGGCTAATTTTTATATTTTGAGTAGTAGAAATGGGGTTTTGCTATGTTGACCAGATTGGTCTTGAGCTTCTGACCTTTTATTTGCCTACCTCAGCCTCCCAAAGTGCTGGGATTACCGGCGTGAGCCACCACACCCAGCCCTTTTATTACCTTCTTACAATCAGAGTATTACTGTGTGTGGAGAGGAAAAAGGGAAAGAAAAAAAATAAAAAGAAAAGAAATATCAGATACAGAAAAATACATTTATTAATTTTGATAAATTTTCTTTTATATGTGTAGGGGAAAACCTGCATAAATTTGAATAAATAGAGGTTGTGTCTTCTGTTATTTTTTGCTAAGTCTCTAGAGGATGCAATAAAAATTTCCATCAAAATCCCAAAGGCTTTATTAAGCAGTGGTAACATAAAATAAAAGGGAGAAAATACAAGAAAGTACACAAATATAAACTAATATTATCAAGCTGGTAAATGCAAATATGCTATTCAGTACAATGTGAAACAAAATGGGAGAATAAATAACTTTGTACAAAGAGATTTACTTGAGTAAATGACAGCATGCATTTCTTTAAAGAAAGAAAAAATAGAAAGTAATTGGGTAAACAGTTTTCAAAAAGCCAGTTCTGGACAGGAGGTAAAGAAGAGTATAGCTTCTTTATTTTATACATACATACGTTCTTACAATAAAACTTTATTTTATACATACATATGTATATATATTTTGTACTTTATACATCCATACATATAAATACATATTTATATGTTTGTATAGAATAAAGTTTTATTGTAAGAACATTAAAAATAAGAACTGCAAAGGTAGGCAGGGTCACCATTAGAAAGTGTATTAATTCCATACTGAACAGCTTAAACAGAATCTTTGAGGTTATAGAAAAAATATTTAATAATTTAAAAATGTGGAAAGAGAAGATTCAATTTGTATTTGAGAATGTGTGACTTAAATGTGTATCAATTGAATGAGACTGGAAGAAAGAAATCCAGTTCTTTAATAATGATTGAGCTCACAATAATGAGGGCCTGAATTAAGTTATACTAGGGTCAGAAATTAGAATTGACAGGTCTTGACAATTGATTAGATGAAATAGTAATGAGGAAAGTAATCTACATAGAAAGATCACCAAGTGAAAAAAAATATTGAATGGCAGAAATTAAGAACGAAGAGTTGAAAGATTAAGAAGAATCCAGAAAAAAGTGAGCTTTCAGAAATTATGGAAGTAGAATAAGGATTTCACAAAGAATAATGTCAACCATCACACAAAGATTCAGAAAATTTATAAAAGAGCATATTTAAATGGATATAGCATATAATTATTGATTTATTCAGTTTAATTATATTTAAATAGTCTGACTGCAATGAGATAAATGGAGCCTAAAAAGCTTTGAAGAAGTAATAGTTAAAAGTTTCTAAAATGTATTGAAAACATTAGCATACAGATCCAAGAAGTTTTACAAAAGTGAAGCAGAATAAATATAAAGAAAGCCACATCTAGATAAATTACATTTAAACTACTGAAAATCAAAGTAAAAAAAAAAATTGAAAGCAGAGGGGAAAATAAAGGCTTACATGCAGGGGAACCATGATCTGAAAACATGACTTCTTAGCAAAACAATGGAGACTCAAAACGGAACACTATTTTAAAACTTCTGTTTAAAAAAGTCAGTCCATAATTCCTTATGTAGTAAAGATAGCTTTTAAATCATAAGGCAAAGCAAAAACATACAAACATGCATAAAACTTGAATTTCTTTCTTTCCTTTTTTTTTTTTTTTTTGAGATGGAGTCTTGCTCTGTAGCCCAGGCTGGAGTGCAGGGGTGCGATCTGGGCTCACGGCAACCTCCGCCTCCCTGGTCCCCCACTCCCTGGTCCCAGTTCAAGCAATTCTCCTACCTCGGCCTCCCAAGTAGCTGAGATTATAGGCATCAGCCACCATGCCCAGATAATTTTTGTAAATTTTAGTACAGATGGGGTTTCACCATGTTGGCCAGTCTGGCCTTGAACTCCTGACCTCGTGATCCGCCCACCTCTGCCTTCCAAAGTGCTGGGATTACAGACGTGAGCCCCTGCACCTGGCCAAAATTTGAAAGAATTTCTGGCCATTAGACCTACATTATAGGAAATGCTAAAGAAGATCTTCAGTATGATGGGAATGACATAAAAAAAAAGAAGAGTTCTGCCATCAACAAGAGGGATGACCAGAGGACACTCATAAATGCACGTATGGAGTGGGCTTCAAGAAGCATGCTCCTTGATGACTCAGAGATCCAGAAATTTTCCATGAAGAAGATGGGAATTCCAGATGTACCATTGACACAGTCTCAACAGAGCTGTTTGAATCAAAGAAATAAGAAATGTCTCATACCCTATTCATGAGCAGTTGTCCAAAATATAACCAAGTTAAAAATTTATTAAACAAACTTTATACATTGGTTAACTAGGCACATTGAAAAATGTAAGAGAGTCAAAGTGTACAAGGAATAGCTGCTCATTATCACACAATATTAGGAAACCACACACCCGTTGAGTGCAAGGGAGAGTGCTGTCACATAAATGAGATTTTAGAAGTCACAGTAGAAAGTCTAGAAAGGGAGAATCCTTGAAGGCTGAATTTGGATCAAGGCACTATGGAAATAACTTGGAAAAACAATAACGAAACATTTCTGCATATTGCATGGTGAAAGGAAAATTAGGAAATATGGTATATATTTTGCTCTCACAAGTTTGTAAGATAATTATTTTCGCCAGAATTATCTCAATTATTTAGTTAAGTCACTTGAACATCTAGTTTTAAGATATGCTGAGTGCAGATATTTAATTAACATTGTTTATGATCCTGAAATTTTCTTATTAGGATTTCTTTTGGGAAATATATTCAGCATAACTCAAAGAGTTTTTATTCATGTTTGTTGAATCAATATATTTAATGAAAATCTACTTGTTATTTTAATATATAAAATAGCAATACCTCATTATAACTTCATTCAAAGTTAGAACTGAACTAAATTGGTCATAGTTTTTTTTTTTTTTTTTTTTTTTAGAACAGAAGAGCAAGATAAATATTTCTTATAAATCTATGTGAAGGGGTTTGCCAAGTGCCTTCATTTATGAATCTTGCTATAGTGATGAAATAGTTTGGTGTTTTCATAAATCACAGTGAACATGCCATTTTTAAATTCATGCTTTAAATTTTGACTGTATTTTGCTAGTGAGCATGTCTTTATTAGGACACTGCTACCTATGTAACAATGTGCTAACCGGCTTTTGGAGACTAATAAGATCATACTCTCTAAAGGCTTAAAGCTGTTTTAGAGATGCATGGCCAATACAATGTGTCAGGTAAAAAAACAATATGAATTATGAAATGTTATGTGCTACAGATTATATGCCACTTTTACAAAGCAGTAAGCCATGGTTTGTGTGTTTGTCCTCTCCAAAACTCATGTTGAACCTTAACCTCAACTGTAACAATATTAAAAGTTGAATCCATTCTTTGATTCATGAATTAAAGGATTAATGAGTTAATGGGTTATCATGGATATGGCGTTAGTGGCTTTATAAAAGGATGACATACCTGAGCTAGCCTGCTCAGCTCCTTCACCATAAGATGTCCTGTGCCATTGCGGAGCTCTGCAGAAAACCAACCAGTAAGAAGTTTCTCACCAGATGATGAGAATTTCATTTCTCATTAGTTACCTAGCTTCAGGTATTTTATTGTCAACAGAAAACAGAGTAAAACGCAGTGAAAATAAAATCATAATCAAGTAAGCTATTAGGAAGAACTAATTGGGAATGATTTTTATCACTGTGATTTGCAGCTCTTTTGAAAATTAGTAGCTCATATTTATAATGAATGCTGTCTTCACAATAGTTGTAACAGAATTCTTTAGCTATTAACACAAGTCCAGTGATAAAATCAGATGAATAAACTTTCTTAAAGAGTGCCAGTGAAAAGATTTGAGCTGATACCTAAGCTCTATTTTTATCAGCTTTTTCACTTTTGGGGATTTCATTTTGTGTGAAAATATGAATAATAATTAACTAGTGTAAATATAAGGATTAAGTAAGATGCACTGTTATTAAATGTATGTTAACTAAACCATTGCTGAGAATACAAAGATGTGATTCTCCAGAGTTTGATCGGATAGAAATACTTTGCATCGGTATTTGTCTTCCATGTGTTTGCACTGTTTAATAGCTGTAGGGAACAAACTACATAGCTGCTTAGAGAACTCAACAGTGGGAGCTATTCTACTGCAAACTCTGAGCTGTTACCTTTTTATTTGGTTTTATTCATGAACACCTGTTGTTAAGTATATGTTACCTGCACTGTTGCTGCTAAAAATATGGAACACCATATGTGAAATATATGGGAAAGAATAAAAGAATGGTGAACAAATGGGAGCACTAAAATGTTAGTTTTATTTCTGCAGTTTCTTTCAAGTTTCCAAGCCTAGGAGAGAAAAGAATCATGATTAAGTATTGATTATACACACCAAAGCATGATGTGTCCCCAAACAGTACTGTTAACAAATGTAGGAACAAAGAAATAATTATACATCTGAGGTTAATTTATACCAGAAAAAAAGTCACACACCAATAAAATTCATTTCTTAAATAGGTTTTGTATTTTCTTACAAAAAGTTGTTCTTTAAGTTATTGCTTTACTTTTATTTTGATGTGTAACTTCTGGTAACCTCAAGGTGGATTTTATTTTTCCACAATGGGAAAAATTATCTCCTTTTCTGAACCAAAATCCAAATTTTGAAGTCTATTCGAACGTTTTCATACCTCATAGTAAAGTTCAGTAACAACATGTACCTGGTCTACTACTTTAGGGTTCAGTAAGCCTAAGGAACAGAGGAGCTGATTGCTAATCAGCCACTGGTAGCTCTTTGTTTCAGCAGAAATTTGCTTTCTAGTGGCCCACAACAACCTTCATTTCATGAAGAGACCTCTAAAACCGTATTTTCTTTTGCTAAGGCACACACCTTTTCTCTGGAGTCTTACATTCTTAATCCAGAACTGTATAATAGCAAAGCAATACAATAGATGAGAGAAATGTCTTTCTTGTGTGGTCCTTAATGACCTCAGAAAATACTTAGCCTGACTACATTTTGGTGGATGCTAGAGATCTTTCCCTCCCAGCAACACACTGGTTGGGATTATTCGGAAACTGTAATTTAAAACCTTCCACAAAAGCGTTTGATGTATCTCTGGAAATATAGGAAGAAGCTATAAGTGTTCTTCTTAGTCCTATTACATTGTGTAATTTTGTGCAATAACCTTTGCCATACTTTATCTTAGCAGTTCTCCTTTCAATCAGTGCCATTATATTCATTCAAGAAATTCTGTGTTTAGTATACAATTCTCTCCATAGAATAACCTTTCCTAATATTGTGTTTTAATATATTTTTATGTTCTTAGCATTTTTTCATGAAAACCATTTTATGTTTATTTAATTTGAGATGCAAATAGGGCAATCTCAGTTACATGTCAATATCTAACCTAAAACTACATCTCAAATACTCTTCTTTGTATTCTTTGTTCCTTCACTATGATATAACACAGTTAGAAATATCTTCCTTTCTTAAGAAAAATACTGCAGTTTCTATAGGAGAAGATTCAGTTATATTACAGTATTATGTCTAGTTCCTTTTAAAAGCCATGCTGTATTATATAATTTTGTTTACATTAATGAAATTATGTGATTGCTATATATTTTTATGTATAATTGAAATATTATTTTATGTCTTAGATTTTTTTCTTCAAAAATCAGATTGTATGTCTGTAATAATCTCTTTTAATAGACCCAAATGCAGTTGTGGGTACAAAAATACAGTATTTAAATATAAAATTTATTTGTCCATACTGTGTTCTTTACATTTTCTTGTAAAGTATATAATTCAATTTATATTTTATTTTTATATAAAGAACTGTAAATAAAGGAAGTATAAAAGAAAAAATTAAAAATGTTGAAGTATGTGGTCTCTGGATCTCAGTGACTGAGTTATTATTTTGCCTTAGCCTTTATACCATCTGACATTAAAAGTGGCTTATTTTTAAGAGAAAAACAATTATTCATGGTTGGGCTTAGTACCTTTACGGCACCCCCTTGGTTGCAGTGTTCTGAAAATAAATGTAATTGGCTGGAGGGAAAATAAATTCATTCCACAAGACCTGTGATCTTTCACAGTCAGTATTGTTTTCTTGTGCCAGTATTATTATAGCGTAGGAAAAGACTGATAAAATATACCCATATAATTTCAATGTGGTAATTCAATTTTAATATAAGAAATGAACCTAATAAAAAGAAAGGTCAAGAAAGCATCTTATCTCAATAATTAACAATATATTTGAAAGAGCTATCTCAGAGAAAATTCATAAAATTCGTGAAGTTTGGCTTTGGAGTTTTCAAAACCTCAGTTCTTCTCAATACATCTTCCCAGCTGTCCACTGACATCTCCAGGTCCTTCTATCAAGAAGCTATTTCCCAATATTTACACCCATGTTCAATTTTCCTTAGAAGTTTTTCAGGGATGTTGTTATGTGTTTGACCAGACAGTTTGATTTGACATTCACTGTAGAAGGGTCTGGTACGTGGGTCCCAGGAGTCCCCAGACAATACTTCCAGGGTATAAATCAATTCAAAACTATTTTTACAATATTCGTATTGTTTGGTGTCTTTTAAGGTTAGCATGATGTGATAACAGTACAATAGGTTGAAATCAGAACGTAAACGACAATTTAGTTGTCCTCTTTAATCCAGATATTGAAGAAACTTACAAAAATGTAAAACAGTAACATTCTTCTCATCATTTTTTCAGAAAAACATTTTTTCATTAAAAATATGGTATTTGTGTTAATATATATAGATTTGTTATTGCCATTTTAAAATTAGTATATAAATATTTTTAAATTTATTAGTTTTAATATCAAATATTAAATATAAAAACCTATATCCCACATAAACAAAAGCTTGTTCTTTGGAAACTTAGTAAGTTTTAAGGGTCTAAACAACTCCTAAAAAATTTTTAAGAATCAACATGCTAGTCTGAAGTACTGATGGTGGCAAGTAGGATACTAAGTGAATATTTCAGGCAATAAATTTGCATTTTATAGGCACCTGCTGGATATTAATACTTTACTCAAAGGCATAAAGATAAGTATGATTAAGTAATTTGTGACAAGCTATTAAAGCAGATTTTATTGCGGAGGTGGGAGAGGTGGATGGGCAGGAAAGTCAATTGATGATCTACAGAGGAATCTACCTACGTGTTGCAGAGCTGGCAGACATGGGTGTGTCTCAGATTCAAAATGCATCTTGCCAAAGGCCACCATGAGATGGTCTTTACACTTTAAAAGTGGAGCAGGTAGCAGATGGAACTCAATGTGTTTAAAAGCATTTTCTGAAATTGTGAATGTTTTTTCTGTTCTGAAAGGATCACTAGAATTACATGTACTATTTTGGTTAGTTCAATGAAGGAAAAAGTTCCAAGTATGTCAAAGAAGCTTGATCTAATTGTATTTAGTTAGTTATTAAAACATGACAGCATTCCCAGGATACCTGAATAATTGAATTTTATTAAGCAATTAAAATGTTTATATCTGATTAATTTTGTGTTGAACTAAAATAATGTAGCAATAAAGTGTGAAAATATTAATATGTTACTAACTTATGTGGAGTGTGTGCTGAAAATCAAACTGATTATTTTTTGGAAGCTTAATAAAAGCGGCCTTAAACTGCCCAGATGGAAAAAAGTTAAATACAACAGAAACAGCAAAAATGTTAGATGGAAATACTTAAAAAAATCTGTTAAATGGTCTGTTTATACAAATACCATAACTGTTAAAATTCTATTTTAAATTTAGCTAAAATTTTCTGCTCAATAATTTTATTTATTTTAGTATATTTTGCAAATATTGCACATAGACTACCTATGTATTTTGCTTGGTTCATTTGGTTCAAATCTTTAAACTAAAAAAAATTAAGATAGGTTACAAATTTTATGAGTATATGTATATAAATATATATATATATATCCGTACAGAATTATAAAAAATATAAATAATGTATCCTCAATTCTTTAAAGGATAAAAGAAAATATTCTAGGCAATTTTTTCAAACATTTGTTAAGATAAACAGTGTTCCCATGGAATTTCATAAGGACTTAGCCAAAAAACAATTTTGTAAAATAAGCCTGGGAAATACTGCATACTTCTCTGTTGGAGATTTAAATTACATGTGATTACTACACATTGTGTTCTTATATTAACATATTTCATGCATATCATAAATACATAAACAGTGTACACAGAAAAATTAAAAAATAAAATTAACAAAATGCATGCAAGCTTTATAAATGCACAGACATATTCCAATAAAAGAAAATGGGTATTTTCTCTATATGTATGTCATTTAAATATAAAATCACTTGTTTTGGAACATTAATAAATAATTGCAAATTTAGTGCTTTGAAGAAAATTGATTTCAAAGTGTGCTTTGAGATTATTTCTGTTGCTTTTAAGTTGGGTAAAACTTGAATTTATCATTTCTGGGTTTCTTTTTGTCTGATACAGAATAATACATTTTTATCTCATTTAAGTAAAAATTAATTCTGTAAGTGTTTTGTGAATAAATTTCATCTAGGCAAACAAAATATTTCATATATCAAAAATATACTAATTATATTATTCAAATATTAAGCTATAATCTTCAGCACTTTTCATGCTTTCTACGTATCTTTGGTCCCTATTGGTTCAGATATAGGACCCATTTACACTGATGAATATACTCTACATGTAGTTCTGTCTTTTTAAAAACTGTAATGTTACTACTTTTTTGGTACATTATCTCTTAGAGAATGTTTTATTGAGTAGTTTTAAAAGATTCTAAATGATTTATCATTTTGTGTGGATAATTAGGGGAGAAAGTTGAGGTAAGACTGTTTTTTTTTTAATTGCATTTTAGGTTTTGGGGTACATGTGAAGAACATGCAATATTGTTGCCTAGGTACACACATGGCAGTGAGATTTGCTGCCTTCTTCCCCTTCACCTATATCTGGCATTTCTCCCGATGCTATCTCTCCCCAAATCCTCACCCCCCGCTGCCCCTCCCCTATTTCCCCCCAACAGACCCCAGTGTGTGATGCTCCCCCCCGTGTCCATGTGTTCTCATTGTTCAACACCCGCCTATGAGTGAGAACATGCAGTGTTTGATTTTCTGCTCTTGTGTCAGTTTGCTGAGAATGATGGTTTCCAGGTTCATCCATGTCCCTACAAATGACACAAACTCATCGTTTTTGATGGCTGCATAATATTCTATGGTGTATACGTGCCACATTTTCCCTGTCCAGTGTATCATCGATAGGGCATCTGGGTTGGTTCCAGGTCTTTGCTATTGTAAACAGTGCTGCAATGAACATTCGTGTGCACGTGTCCTTATAGTAGAACAATTTGTAATCCTTTGGATACATACCCAGTAATGGGATTGCTGGGTCAAATGGAATTTCTATTTCTAGGTCCTTGAGGAATCGCCACACTGTCTTCCACAATGGTTGAACTAATTTACACTCCCACCAACAGTGTAAAAGTGTTCCTATTTCTCCACATCCTCTCCAGCATCTGTTGTCTCCAGATTTTTTAATGATTGCCATTCTAACTGGCATGAGATGGCATCTGAATGTAGTTTTGATTTGCATTTCTCTAATGACCAGTGATGATGAGCATTTTTTCATATGTTTGTTGGCCTTATGTATGTCTTCTTTTGTAAAGTGTCTGTTCATATCCTTTGCCCACTTTTAAATGGGCTTGTTTGTTTTTTTCTTGTAAATCTGTTTTAGTTCTTTGTAGATTCTGGATATCAGCCCTTTGACAGATGGGTAAACTGCAAAAATTTTTTCCCATTCTGTTGGTTGCCTATTCATTCTAAGGACTGTTTCTTTTGCCATGCAGAAGCTGTGGAGTTTGATTAGGTCCCATTTGTCTATTTTGGCTTTTGTTGCCAACGCTTTTGGTGTTTTGGTCATGAAGTCCTTGCCTATGCCCATGTCCTGAATGGTTTTGCCTAGATTTTCTTCTAGGGTTTTTATGGTGTTAGGTCTTATGTTTAAGTCTTTAATCCATCTGGAGTTAATTTTAGTGTAAGGTGTCAGGAAGGGGTCCAGTTTCTGCTTTCTACACATGGCTAGCCAGTTTTCCCAACACTATTTATTAAACAGGGAATCCTTTCCCCATTGCTTGTTTTTGTCAGGTTTGTCAAAGATTGGATGGTCGTAGATATCGTTGTGTTGCCTCCGAGGCCTCTGTTCTGTTCCATCGGTAAGACTGCTTTATATTGAGTGCTACTATCTCATTCAGTATCTTGGTTAAGTGTTAATCGGTTAGCCATTAACATGTAGCATAGAGTCAGAGGAAGCTAGTAAATCCCTCATTTCATGTTATTGGCCCCAAATGAAAAACATTTTAAAGAAAGAAAGAAACACATTTTGACAAACTATAAAATTAAAGAAAGTGATATCATACATTTGCAATTCTCAAAGTTGGAATTCAAGAGAAAGCTTGCTTAACTGCATGAATTTGCAGTCCAACGAATGTGTTATTCACTTTGTAGCAGTGAGCTTACCAAATTTAATTATTAGTTTATGTAACTGTTTTTCAAACTTGTTAGAATTTTCAAACACTGAGTTGCACAATATTGCCGCTATTCAGCCACATTTGGTTGTTGACCAATTGTAATAGAGCTCGTCCAAACTGAGATGCACTCTAAGTGTAAAACATACATTAGATTTTAAAGACAGTAAGATGAAATGATTAACATATTTTAAGATCAGATGTATTCTGGATATATCGCATTAAGTAAAGTATCTTATCAAGTTAATTTCACCTGCTTCCTTTGTTTTTTTAAATGTCATTACTAGATATTTAATGTGCTTCTCATTATATTCCTTTTGTACAACTTTGCTCTAATAGATAATTGTATAGTCTATGCGTAAGGAAAGTTTTACCACTTCTTTTCCAATCGGTATGCATTTTTAAAAAAACTTTCCTTATTAAACTTCTAAGAGCCAAAGTAGACAGTTAAATGAAAATGTATAAGAGAAGATACACTAGAGAACCAATAGGAAATGCACACTGCACTACACACACACACACACACACACACACACACACAGAGCAACATTGACATTTTTAAGAAATTGTCTCACGTGATTATGGGTCCGAAAAGTCTGAAATTCTAGAGCAAACCAGCAGGCTGGAAATTCAGGTAAGATTTAATATTGAAGCCTTGAGGCCAATTTCCTGCTTTGGGAAACCTCTGTCATGGTTTCTAAGAACTTCAACTAATTGAATGAGACCCATCCATATTATGGAGCATAATCTGCTTCACACAGTCTACTGACTTAAATGTTAATTACATGTGAGAAATACCTCACATATAGAAATACATTATGTATAGAATGGTATGAGCCAAACAACTGTAAACTATAGTCTAGCCAAGTTGACATATATTTGACCATTAGAGTATTTAAATATGATGTTAGATGCTGTTTATATTTTGAGTTATCATAGTGAACAAGCTTCTATATTTGCCTAATTTTTTGAGACATCATAAATATTTCATATCTTTTTCACATTATTTTATTGCCTCTGTTAGGATAAACTTATTTTTGGTATTTTATTCTACAAATATGGCAATTTGTATTGATTGGTATTTGAATCATAAACCAGCCTTGAATTCCTGGGATAAGCCCTGTCTTTGTCAGCTTGGGCTTCTGTTACAAAGTGTTACACATGAAGTAACTTAAACAGCAGACATTTATATCTCATATATATGAGGCCTGGGAAGTCCAAGATGAAGGTGTTGGCAGATTTGACTTCTGGTAAGGGATTTCTTCATGGCTTGTAGACAACCCTCTTGCTTTTTGTCCATTCTGACAATCTTTACTACATGATTGAAATATGTATTACTTAGAATATAAAAGTATATTACTTATGCATTCTTATGTTATTTATTTTTACTTATATAAGTATATGAAATAGAATACAACTTTGCAATGTGATTGAAATATATATTACTTAGAATATATATTTATATATTCTATAAATTATTCTATATTAAACATTAGTAGATATACAAATTTATATATTATCTACTATATAATATATAAGTAAACAATATTTCAAATAAGTGGCAAAGATATAGTTTATTTAAATTTAATGTAATTATTGCTATAGTTGAATTATGTTATTTTGCAAGTTAATCTTTACTGGTCAAAGTTTTTCTATGTCTCTTCTTTCCTGTTAATATCTTGGTGAATGTATTACTTTATTACATTCTAATTCTATAGTGTTGCTATATTTCCTGGCAATCTTTTTATTTAATTTTATTGGTTGCTTTCAATAATTTATATATGCATTCTTATTTTATTATCAACAGAAAACTGGAATGGCTATCTAAATATTAGGCAGAATAGACTTTAAATTTTAAATTATTTTAAAATAATAAGAGGGTCAAATCATCAAACAGGTATAACAATTCTAAAAAATAAATTGCACCTGAGGATAGAGCAAATACATGAAACAAAAACTGTCAAAATAAAAGGAAGATATGGCAATTAAACAAAAATAGTTGGACACTTAAATACTCCATTTTCATTAATGGATACACCACCAAGACAGCAGATTTCAACAAGGAGTTAGGAGACCTGGACACACTGTTAACCAAATCTCCAAAGAGACATCTACAGACCACTTTTCAAACAAGAAAAGATGACACATTTTTTTTTCTCAAGCACAAATGGACATTTTCCTGGATAGCACAAAATAAGCCTCCACAAGTTAGGTAAGGAATTCCATTCTTACAGAGTATCTTTTCTGAAAACATTGGGATCAAATTAGAAATCAAAGCAGAAGAAAATTTGGAAAATTTATGATTATGTGGGAATTCAACAGAATACTTTAAAAACCCACAGGGCAGAGAAGAAATCACAAGAAAAAACTTAGGAAATATAATGTGGTGATCTATATCTCTCTTTTGGTACCAGTACCATGCTGTTTTGATTACTGTAGCCTTGTAGTATAGTTTGGAGTAAGGTAGTATGATGCTTCCAGCTTTGTTTTTTATGCTGTAGAGGATGTGGAGAAAGAGAAATGCTTTTACACTGTTGATGGGAGTGTAAATTAATTCAACCATTGTGAAAGACAGAATGGCGATTCTTCAAGGATCTAGAAATAGAAATACCATTTGATCCAACAATCCCATTATTGGGCATAGACCCAAAGGATTATAAATCATTCTATTATACAGACACATGCACACGTGTGTTTATTGCAGCACTGTTTACAATAGCAAAGACTTGGAACCAACCCAAATGTTCATCAACAATAGACTGGATAAAGAAAATGTGGCACATATAAGCCATGGTATACTATGCAGTCATAAAAAATGATGAGTTCATGTCCTTTGCTGGGACATAAATGAAGCTGGAAACCATCATTCTCAGCAAACTGACACAAGAACAGAAAACCAAACACCACGTGTTCTCACTCATAAGTAGGTGCTGAACAGTAAGTACACATGTATATAGGGAGGGGAACATGTTGGTGGGTGGGGTGGTAGGGAAGGGATAGCAGGGGGTAGGGGTATAGGGGAGGGCTAACATTAGGAGAAATACCTAATGTAGATGATGGGAGACACAATGTGTTGCCACTTAATACCCACAGGATAACTTATTGTTTTTTTTTTTTAAAGGAAAATAACAGTTGGAGAAGATGCAGAGAAATATGAATCCTTATACATTGCTGGTGTATTAGTTTGTTCTCATGCTGCTAATAAAGACATACCTGAGGATGGGGTTTTATTTATTTTTTGGGTCAGAGTCTCACTCTGTCGCCCAGGCTGGAGTGCAATGGCACGATCTCGACTCATTGCAAACTCTGCCTCCCTGGTTCAAGCGATTCTCCTAACTCAGCCTTCCCAATAGCTGGGATACAGGTATGTGCCACCATGTTCAGTTAATTGTTGTATTTTTAGTAGAGACATGGTTGCACCATGTTGGCCAGTCTGGTCGTGAACTCCTGACCTCAAATGATCTGCCTGCATCAGTCTCCCAAAGTGCTAGGATTAAAGGCATGAGCCACCATGCCAGGCCGAGACTGGGTAATTTATAAAGGAAAGAGGTTACAGTTCCACCTGACTAGAGAGGCATCAAAATCATATCAGAAGACAAAGGAAGAGCAAAGGGACATCATACGTGGTGGCAAGCAAGTGGGCATGCAATAAAATGTTATTCTGTGAAAAGAGAATAAAGTACCAATACATAACACCATGTGTATAAAACTTGAAAATATTGTGCTATGTGAAAGAAGCCAGACACAAAAGATCACATATTCTGTGATTCTTTAATTGATAGGTAAAAAATAGGCAAGCTTACAAAAGTTAAAAGCAGATTCGAGTTTAGCGGGAGCAGCTGGGGCATGTAGGAGATGAGGATGACTACCTGAAAGGTATGTCCTGTTTTTATGAGGTGATGAAAAACTTTTGAAACTATAGAGAGCTGGTGATTGCACAGCATTGTGAATACACTAAATACCAATGAATTGTGTGCCTTAAAATGGTTAATTGCATTATTATGTGATATTCACCTCACATTTTAAATGTCAACCATAATTTTCTTAATATATCTTTGTCAAAATAAAATGTAACTAAAAGCTGCTTCTTAAATTTTCAAGAGTTTATTATATGGATTTCAAATCGGAGTGTAATATAATATTTTACCATTCATATAATTTTTTTTCAGAATGAAGCATTTGGTATTTTATTCTTGTTAATAATATAAATTTACATAGATAATTTTTTTCAGTTGTGAAACTATTAGATATTTTATTAACCTATCTATCAGGGAGCAACCTTTACTGATCTGGTTATAGTATACAAGTAAAATCTTAAAATAGCATTACTTATAATGTAATTAGAATGCTATTCTTTTTCTTGCCAAATTTCATGCTGTGGTTCAATATATTTTATGTGACACATCTTACTCAAATGTATTGGAGTTAGTGCTTAAAATAATAACAGAACATTTCATACATTATAAAATGAATGTAGAATAGCAAATAAAAACTAGATATGGACTTATTTATTGTATAGTTTAGTATAAATTCCAATATAATTCTAAAAGCTATCAGTTGTGTTGTTTGTGCTTTTGAGCTCAGCAAACTAGAGATTAACAGAGATATATACTAAATATAATACAGTTATATGTTATTTTATATGATTCTGTTTTGTTCATTATCTAGAATATTTAGAAACTAATGATGCACTGTACTAACACTGTCTCTCTCCTTTTGTCATAAAAAGACACATTAAAACCATTAATTATCATTTGAGTTTGTATTTCAACTTAACTGACATTTATTTTTACTCTTGAATTGTACATAAAGTCATTGGGGGAGAAAATAAGTTAATGCATTTAGCATGTCTGTGTTTTAGGAATGAAATACTATTGCCTCAGTCATAGTGTTCATCTACAACCTTAATGGGGTTATAGTGTGTATTGTGGATTCATTCTTCTGTTTTATGATGTATTTCTGGCAAGAGTGAGCTAAAAGTAGAGTTAGTTTTCCTATGCCATTTATAGATGATAAAGAATAGATACCCAACTTAAAGTACTTTTAAGAAATATGCCTATGTGTGTGTATGTACATATATACATACATATATATATGACCTCATGCTGTTTGAAAGGATTGTTTTGGCTTTGGAAATATTTGGACCCATGGGCTGAGANCATGTGTATGTACATATATACATACATATATATATGACCTCATGCTGTTTGAAAGGATTGTTTTGGCTTTGGAAATATTTGGACCCATGGGCTGAGATAATTCTCTGGGAATCAACGTATCAATCAGTCAAGTCAATCCATGGCTCCGCATGTCACTCTTGGACATGATTCCCAGGCAGGCCCTGAGCAAATAGCCATCAATGGCTTCAGGATTCAACCCCACTATTTTGGCAACTTCAGATGAAAAGGTAAAACTTTTCTCAGTATTTCAAGTAACAGTTCTTGTAAGGTACTTTTTGATTTGGTTTGCTTCTTTTAAGATTCGTCTTGGCTATCCCTAAATCGCTGTGGTCAATCACTTGATGCTCTAATGAGCCATGTCTGCATCATGTGCTTCAGGAATTACAAAAACTGAATGAAAAGGCAGCGTTTACCAGAGAAAAATCAAGGGACTTCACCAAACCAAAATTATATACACATTAGGCTAAAAAATGTATGTCTATATTAATTAATAATAATTGTTATGATCTTTATGCAGCTGAAAAACTGCTTCCCTCATGCACATCCAACTGTTGATATTATAAATTAATTTGTACACATGAATATTAAAAAGAAAAATTCTACAAGGAATGTGCATTCTACAGAAACATATCTCATGGTTTACATGTAGTACATTTACATCTCAGAAAATAAAGCATTCTGTGTCACTGAAATCAGCAATTCAGATTCAACTAATGTTGAAAGAAGAATAGAGTTTGCACATTTTGAAGATATGTATGATACTTTGATATTTATAATAATTAGAAATAAAGATCAACTAGCAGCCACTCTAGGATGAACAGTGTATCAAATAATGAGAAAGTTAGCATATTGCTCATGAATACTCACAAGCATATATTTTTCATAAATCACTTTATTACCCATCAGAAAAAGTCATGACTACTATAGCCTCAAAATAGCAGGAAGAATGATGTCAGTAGGCTTGAATATAAAGCAATTATACAACCTAAAACATGCTCTTGTCTCTCTGTTTGAAATATCTTTAACTTTTAAATAGTTCTTATTTTTAAAAAAATATTGATGCCCAATCTCAGTTCTAGGAATGATTTACCATTAGAATTCAATAGTTTATTTTTATTCAGTATGTGCTGAATACCTTAGTATGAGCTTAAAAAAAAGTAAAACTGAGTAATATACAACAAACTTGGCTATCAAATGGCTCTCAGTCCACTAATATTTATCAACACAAAAGAGCACTGGAAGATATGGATTGAGAAAACATACATGAGAAAATAAAGGATCCTATATTTGGATGGGCAAAAGAAACAATATAAAAATATTACTTAAAAGTTGTTTTCTTTTTGTAATATACATAGAAGTATATCTATTATAGGAGAAAGCATTACAAGAAACAGGAATAGTATAAAAAATTGCACATATAAGGATAAGGCATTTGTGTACAGATAAGGCATATCAATGAAATTGATTTATTTAGTGTCTACAGGAGTCATTAAAATTTCTGGGAAGGAAAGCTGTTGCCAGGATTTTAGGACTCTGCTTAATTATCTAATGAACTTGGATTTTTTCCCATTAACTTGCAATCTTCAAGTATTTTTATCTCAGGAAGTTTTCACATTCTTGAAAAGACCAACAAGTCCAAATAGCTTTAGTTGAGTTGGGTGACTTAGGTGGATAGTCTCTATAGTAGAGATTAAAATGGAGAAACTCTTAAAATATTCATTTAGTGTTATTTAACTAAGTTATACAGATCTTCCACATATTGACACATTTCAATATAGAACTAAATTAACATTTATTAATATAATTACTAAGCTTTTCTGTGATTTCTTTAACTATTGAGTAGCTGTGACAGATAAAAAGTTTTCAAGATTTTAGTTTTCACTTTAAACTATACATTTTAATGTTGTTATCAGATACTGTCATTTATTTTCATTGGAGTGACTAGCTTTATTAGCTCCTTTTCAAAAAAATATCTGTCAAACACCCAAGTCTGAAAAGTCGAGCTGTCTGCAAGTCTTTGGAATAAAAACAGTGATCAATGAAAAAGTAGCTAATTCAATGCAAAAAGCAAATAATCACTCATGTGTTTCCCCCAAAACAACTGTCATATGGTATGTAACAGCAGTTCTGTTTTCTTCCATTTTGTTCCACATAGAATAATGTAAAAAGTTGTATTTAAGGGTCAAGGTTTAATAAGATTAATGTTTTGTATTGTTTTAATCAAGGGCATACTTTTTTTTTTATTATACTTTCAGTTTTGCGGTACATGTACAGAACATGCAGGCTTGTTCCATAGATGTGCCTTGGTAGTTTTCTGCATCCATTCCCCCATCATCTACATTAGGTATTTCTTCTAATGTTATCCTTCCCCTAACCCCCCACCACTGCTATCCCTCCCCTACCTCCCTCACCCCTCAACAGGCCTCTGTGTGTGATATTTCCCTCCCTGTGCCCAGATGTTCTCGTTGCTCAACACCCACTTATTAGTGAAAACATGTGGTGTTTGGTTTTCTGTTCTTGTGTCAGTTTGCTGAGAATTATAGTCTCCAGCTTCAACCATGTCCCTGCAAAGGACATGAACTCATCCTTTTTTATGGCTGCATAGCATTCCATGGTGTATATGTGCCACATTTTTCTTATCCAGTCTACCACTGATGAGCATTTGGGTTGGTTCCAAGTCTTTGCTACTGTAAACAGTGCCACAATAAACATACGTGTGCATCTGTCTTTATAATATAATGTTTTATAATCCTTTGAGTATATTCCCAATAATGGGATTGCTGGATCAAACGGTATTTCTATTTCTAGATCACCACACTGTCTTCCGCAATAATTGAACTAATTTATATTCCCACCAGCAGTGTAAAAGCATTTCTCTTTCTCCACAACCTCTCCAGCATCTGTTGTCTCCAGATTTTTTAATGATCACCATTCTAACTGGCATGAGATGGTATCTCAATGTGGTTTTAATTTGCATTTCTGTAATGACCAGTGATGATGAGCTTTTTTTCATGTTTGTTGGCTGCATAAATGTCTTCTTTTGAAAAGTGTCTGTTCATATCCTTTTCCCACTTTTTGATGAGGTTGTTTGTTTCTTTCTTGTAAATTTGCTTAAGTTCTTTGTAGATTCTGGATATTACCCCTGTGTCAGATGGGTAGCTTGCATAATTTTTTTCCCATTCTGTTGGTTGCCAGTTCACTCTAATGAAAGTTTCTTTTGCTGTGTAGAAGCTCTTAAGTTTAATTAGATCCCATTTGTCTATTTTGGCTTTCGTTGCCATTGCTTTTGGTGTTTTAGCCATGAAGTTCTTGCCTATGCCTATGTCCTGAATGGTTTTGCCTAGGTTTTCTTCTAGGGTTTTTTATGGTGCTATGTCTTATGTTTAAATCTTTAATCCATCTGGAGTTAATTTTTGTATAAGTTGTAAGGAAAGAATCCAGTTTCAGCTTTCTGCATATGGCTAGCCAGTTTTTCCAACATCATTTATTAAATAGGAAATCCTTTCCCTATTGCTTGCTTTTGTTAGATTTTTCAAAGATCAGATGGTTGTAGATGTGTGGCATTACTTCTAAGGCCTCTATTCTGTTATATTGTTCTATATCTCTGTTTTGATGCCAGTACCATACTGTTTTGATTACTGTAGCCTTATAGTATATTTTGAAGTCAGGTAGAGCGATGCCTCCCGCATTTTTTTTTTTTTTNTTTTTTTTTTTTCATTAGGATTGTCTTGGCTATGTGGGCTCTCTTTTGGTTCCAGGTGAAGTTTAAGGTGTTTTTTTCCAATTCTGTGAAGAAAGTCAATGGTAGCTTGATGGGGATAACATTGAATCTATAAATTACTTTGGGCAGTATGGCCATTTTCATGATATTGATTCTTCCTAACCATGAGCATGGAATGTTTTTCCATTTTCTTGTGTCCTCTCTTATTTCCTTGAGCAGCTATTTGTAGTTCTCTTTGAAGAGGTCCTTCACAATCCTAAGGAAAAAAAAATGCTAGAGGCATCACTCTACCTGACTCTATATTTCACATGGTTTTTAAAAACACGTTGATGTGGTGGTACGCATATAGAATAATGGTCAAGTAGAGATATATAATGAAATAGAATGAATAGTAAAAAATATTCTTGGGAAAGAAGGGAGCTATAGAACCAATTCAGGCATCAGTCATACAGATGAACTAACTGGAGGCTATGAGGATTCCTCCTCTAGCTGTGGGTATTACAGTCCTAGTGTCTGAAGCCTTCTTCTGCGTTCCCCACTATCCAACGCATTGTGTGATATAGAATAAGTAAATAAACAAATAAAAAGCATCAAAGGACAAAAGAAAGAACAAAACTCCAGAGAAGGTAATATTTTTGGAGATGGCAGAGCAGGTACATAATGCATGGTGAAGGTACCATCCCAGGAATAGTATTAAGTAGAATCATAATAACTTGATTCTAGAAATAATTGTAAAAATTATACAGGCAGTATTAAAAATGAATGGTGAAGAAATACTTTATATGCTAAATGTTAGGAAAATTAACGAGAAATTAAAATAATTTAGTTTCACACACTATAAAACAATACAAAACAGTCAAAACAAGATGTTAATGTTAACAACACCATCCACCAGAAAAAACATAGAGATAAATATTTACCCACAACTATGCAAGGACTTTCTAAGCATAAAAACAATGATAAAAAATAGAAAAATAATAATTAGTGTGACAAAATAAGCAAAACATAGAAAAGAAAAATGAAAGAAGACAGGAAAAATGCTTGCAACAAATAAAGATAAAATATCAGCAATCTTATGGAGATGTAATTTTTAAGGCATGAATGTGTAATTTGTTGCTTTGCCTATTCCTACTTTTATGTCATGTAACATGAAAAAGGATGACAGAGAGCACATGAGAAAAAATTATCTTCCTAGTTGCCACAATTGAAAGAAAAGTAGTGTTTATTGTACGACTGATTAGAGCCACATCCTGTCTTAAACTCTTTATATTCATGTTCTCATTAAATTACTATTTTCAAAAATTATAAATGGAGAAATAAGGATGTTTTGCTAGGAAGATTTGAGATAAAATCTTTGTTAATAAACATTTGAAAGTTCAGGAGATTTTTTTTTTTCTAAGGGTTAAAATGTTGAAAATTGACACCACTCAGAGTGAATGGGGTGAAAGAAACATTCTAATTTATTGCTTTTATAGGGGTAAAATAGTGTAATTTTTATTTTTAATTATTTATGTTTATACTAAATGCATAATAAATATTGATACTTTATTTTAGAAACATAAATAATGTTGATCAGAGATGGAGATGGTGAATAGCCAAAATTAGCATTTAGGAAGAAAAGGGAAAATAAATGTTCAAAAAGCCCATGTAATCAGTCAACATTGTCAGATGCTATGTATCTGTGGAGACAGCAGTCTCAAGCACTGAGTATGTGGTTATTAGTGACATTTCACACTTCTCGATTACCAGTTTTCTAGGTTTTATATGCAATATCATAGTGAGAGAATGAGCGAGAGAGAGAGAGAAAGAGAAACTCAAGCAAGAAAGAGTAAGCACCTTCCTCACTTAAATAAAATTCCTTACCACCTCCTGCTATAGAAAATTGGAGGGTATTTCTCTGTAATATTCAAGGTGATGCTTAGCTATCTCTCTGTTCATAACTTATCCTCTTCAATAGTTTGCTATATTAATTTTCCTCCTGAGTAATTTTGATATCATTATATTTCTGCTTATTTTCATGTCAGCGTTTATAATTGAATGCTTAATACTATCTCTGAGTATGAATTTGTTAAAATAATAGGCACCATATACCTGATGAATATGAATTGATGTAATGATAAATATTTCTTCAATAGACATAAAAATGTCAACTTTGAATATCTCTAATGCTTCTCTTATATTAAACTGTAATGTGAATAAGAGACCTATGTACAATAATGTTAAATTTTCACACACTTTTTTTTCCTCTACTTTCATCCCCTGCTTTTCTCTTTCTCCCTTACTACTTTTGCAAAACGTAAGTCACAAATTTAACGTATTTTTTTTATAGTAAGGATATTAACAGGGAAACAATTCTAGAAAAGGATAACAAAATAACTACAGTTCCAGTAATTCATCAAGTAAAGTAAATAGTTCTGTACAGGTAATTAAGAAAGATCAGCTGGATCTTCCATCTGCTCTGGGAAGATGAATTCCCTGCTCTCCAAGAAAACAGTAGTTTTTCTTTTACCCCTCCAGGAACCTACATTTTATCAAATGAAAGGCAAAATTAGCAGAGTAATTTGAAGAGCCCTGATAAATTTAACATATTCGTCTTCTGTCATTCATAATCTATGATCGAAACTAATTAAATGTCTGCTTATATTGGCACTTAATTACCTTGTGTAATGTACAGATACACAATAACAGTTTGTCAGTGACTGAATATGTTACGAGCAAATGAATATGAGCACTTTTCTATTTTTTAAAATAAAAAAAGTTCCAAGATATCATCATATTTCCCCTATCTGATATATCCAATTTCCCCCCATGTTATCTTCTAGCTATGGTATTTAGCTATTGCAATACCATAGCTAGAAGATAACATGGGTAAAAAAGTCTTCGTAACCATTGGTTTATTGATGAGTGTTTAGATAAACACCAAAAGCTCAATCATGAAAATATCAATGAGCTGGACGTCATTAATTTTGACAAATATACTATCCTAATGTAATATGTTTACAATAGGGAAACCTGGGTGTGAGATATACTAGATCTCTAGTATGAATATATTGCAATCTTTTGGTAAATCTAAAACTGTTATGAAATGAAACATTTATTTAAAAACACTCAGAGAAATATTTTAAAATGTAAAAAATTGAGAAAATTATTAAAATCCTGTAGTGCACTATATTTAAAATAAAAAGTTCATTAATATGACTTGTAAGATCTTTTAATATGGTTAATAACACCCTGAATGATATATTATTCATTAATCACTGTCCCAGCCTTATCTTGAACCACTCTTTGTCTTAATGCACATCGTGATGCTACCTCCCTGTTCTTTCAGTGCCATGGTTTGTACCTGGATTGTTCACTCATTGGGATCTCCTGGAAGTGACATCTGCCACTTCTAGGCCTGGCCTATAACCCTTCCAAATGCCTCTTCATTTCATTTCTGCCTTTTAGCTAAATAGAATGGAAATGTTAATGACAACTTTGGAAACTACCAGTTGACAATGGTAGAGATCAAGTTTCTGAATAACTGTGTGAAGTAGGCCTTGATTGACCTGAAATTTTACTTGAAAAACAAATTAATGTCTTGTACTCTAAATCACTAAATGGTGGGAATTAATTTGTTATTTTAGCTTAGTCTTTCAAAACTTACACAGGATTGTAGTGAATAATAAATTATATAATACATAATAAAGTTCATGGAACAAAGACTGATACATAGTAAGCACTCATAGCTTTTTAAAATTCATCTTATTTTTAATTGATAAATTATAATAGTGTAAATTTATGGGGTACAGTGTTATCTTTTGATGTATGTATACAATATGGAATGATTAAATGCAACTAACATCTATTAGCTTACATCATTTTTTGTAGTGACACATTTGAAATTTACTTGCTTAGTTATTTTGAAATACACAATACATCATTATTGACTACAGTAGCCTTGCTATGCAATAGATCTCAAAATCTTATTCCTCTTGCTTAACTGGAACTTTGTAGCCTTTGACAAACATCCCCTGTTCCCACCCTTCCCACTACTCCAGCCTCTGGTAAACACTGTTATTTCTACTGCTATGAGCTCAACATTTTTAGATTTCACAAATAAGTTCCATCATGTGGTACTTGTTTTTCTGTATCTGGCTTATGTCACTTAATATAATGTCCTCCAGTTTCATCCATGTTGTCAGAGATGACAGGATTTTCTTCTTTATAAAGGTTGAATATAATTCCATTATATACAGATGCCACATTGGTCTGGACAACGATGTTTCAGATAAGATCCCCAAAGCACAAGGCAACACAAATTAAAATAAACAAATGGGATTACATCAAACTGAAAACTTCTGCACAGCAAAGGAAACAATGAAGAAAATGAAGAGACAACTCACAGAGTCAGAGAAAATATTTCAAACTGTCTATCTGATAAGGAATACATAAAAAACTCAAACAATCTAGTAACAAGAAAATAAATAATCTGATTACAAAATAAGAGAAAGACCTGAACAGACATAAAGAGGACATACAAATGGCCAACATGTTCATGAACAAATACTCAACATCATTAATCATCAGAGAATTGCAAATTAAAACCAGAATGAGATATAATTCATAGATATTGTTGTTATTCTGATTTTTAAACATGTGCTTGTTTTAGTTATCATTATCTGCACTCTATACTTTTATATTTTAAGTCTAAAGTATAAAATCTGATATATTTTAAGGTCTAGGCTGTAGAATTTGTATCTGATTTATGCTCTGATTTTCTACAATACCATTTCACCTTTTATGGTTAAAGTACTTAACATGACAGGAGTTAAGATGGCTTGTACTGATGTTCTTAAATTTGAAATGTGCCATGAACTATGCATTATTTATAAGAAATATTTTCTTAAACTTTGACTTCCTTGTTAATGCATAATTTAAAATAACAATATTAATAATTTGTGAGCATTTTATTTGATTCCAGGACATTTTTCTTTACATTTTTAAAGTTTTTAGGGCAGAATAGGAAACTGTATATATTTAGGTATTAAATTCTCCAAATGTATGAAATGAACACAGGAATATATTTTGAAACATTTTTATTCCTTTTGCTGTTGTTGATATCCTATCTAAATAAATATACATATTTTTAAACTTATTTTTTCTTATGTTGCCAAAGGACAGGCATGGTGTTATAGATGAAGGCATATATGAGCCTGACCTCAACTCTGAGGCTTAAAAATTCCACACAGAATTAGGAAACATTGTGTAGCTACATTATTTAAGGAGTAGAAACAATTCTTTTTGTTGTAACCTAATGCTCATGCCAATATGAACTGTTGAAAATATTTCCCTAAACATATGTTAATTATTATGTATGCTAGTCTGTAGAGAGAAAAATAGAGAGCTGCTGCTGTAATGAGGTTAGCATCAGAATCAGTAAAAAATGTCATTGCATCATCAAGAACAATCTTAATTAGACTTTTCTTTAGGTTGTATCCAGGTGTAAGAATGCCCCTAAAACATTATTAATTCTTCGTTTGAGAAATATGGACATGTACTTCAAAATTTTCTGCTTGCACTACCTATGGATAAAAATAGCTTAGAAAGCAGTGTCACAACATGAAAATAGGGCTGTCTCTTTAATAAGATTTAAGTTATATTTTGCACCTAACAGAAGGTTTAAATTCTAGAAATAGCAGAATAATATATTGGTAAAAAGACAGATTTTTTATTGATAGCCATGCTCATACATTTTGCTCAATTTTATTATGTTCTAATTAAAATATTTTTATACTATTAATAAATATTTTAATCAATAAAAGAATGAATAAATGTGTGAATATGTATAAATTCATGAAATGAATTATCCCTCAAAAGTGGTGGGATAAATATCACTTTTATTTTGTAACTCTTTCTTGTATCAACATAATTATGTTCCTCTATACCTTTGATTCCTTCCTTCTGAAGCAAAGTATTATTTTAAGTAGTTTTCCTTGTTAATATTGTATTCTAAAAATAATTGTATTTAAAAAAATTTATATAATGCTTACTACATGTCTTGTGATATTCTAAAATCATTTAATCCTCATAGAAACTCTATGAGGTGTTACTATTATTCCATTTATGTGAGGAAAATGAGAGAATTTAGATAATTAACTCAAAATTACTAAGCTGGTAAGTGTCACAGTAGGGAACTGAATCATGTCTACATTTCAATTCTAAAGTTTATTTGATTAACCAATACATTCCAATTTTAAACAAATACTAGCTTTAAAAATTATTTTCATTTCCCAGAAGACTGACCTTACTAGTGGGGCTTATCTTACTTACGGTGAATTTTTTAAAATAGAAATCTTCTAACAGTAATATTGACATGCTTGTCTTTTATCATCAACTACTTCATGAATATGCTGTTATATATATATAAGTTGTGCTGATTGTAAACATATTTACTATCTGTGGGATAATTATATATATATGAAATGTTACTTTTGGTAATATTTGGCATTATTTTTAAAACACATTTTAAAATATGATCTTTAAATCAGCCACTTAATTTTGTCATTCCAAAGTTGATCAAAACGAATAAAATTAGAAATAGATTAACAGTATTAGATCAATCAGTGTTTTCAGTAATGCAATATTTTTATTATATTTTGTTTTAAAATTATTTTGTTTTTCAATTTTTTAATTTTCACTTTTTGATCTGTGCCTTATAAATTTTCAAAAAGCCACAGTCAATAAATGAAATATATGTTTATGTGATTACAGAAATAATGTTGGTTGTCATCAAAAAATCAAATGAAGTTTGATCACTATTGCCATATTTCAGGTTTGAAAATATATTGAAGAATGAAAAGCAAAGCTGGTAGAGGTCATTGAAAATAATAAATAATAAAGTTTGAAAGGTTAAACTTAGAAAGTAGGAAGCCTAATGGTGGCATGATGAGAACTGAACAAATCAAGAATAATGACTCAAATCTTATAGGGCTGTTTCTCAATCTCTGTAAATCACTTAAGGTATCACCATGCTATTATCACCACCATTAGCAGCATCAGTACCCTTTCCATCTTCACTACCACCACCAACACTAAAAATAAAGGACAGAATATTTTAGACAGAAATATATAAAATGAGAGAAAGATATATTTGAATGGCAAAATTCAAGCTTTTTAAAGAGAGACGCTCACTTTTAATAAATATTTTCTAAAAATTGAATGTAATAATTAATCTTCCTCTTAACTGAGTAATGGGAATAAACCCAAGAGTATGACCTTGGTTTTGAGATTAAAGAACATGTGTTACATATTAGTACAGTGATTATTCACAAAACTGAAAATCCATAAAAGAAAATGATTATGCCAAGAGAAGAATAAGAAAGGCTGTTGCATTCCTGGAAAATATTGAAAAGGTATTTTTTCAGCCAAAAAAAAGTAGATGATAGTGCAGAATTTCAGCTATTTTAGAATGTAACAGAGTTAAAATTTATTTGCCTTTCGTTGACTTTACTCTTGGCTATAGAGCTCTGCTACATAAATAATATATATATTATAGTAAAATGTTGCATGATTTGGGGTAATCTCTTAAGAGTAGGAACAAACTTATCAAGATGGATTATTAAAGCAGTTGGAATCTATTCATAAAATATGTTTTGTATACAGAAAACACTAAGGGTTTTTCCCTTTGGCAATCTTTCGGAGCTGCTTCTGTGCTGCATGTGGAAACGGTGAAATGAAGAAACCATCTATGCTACTTTTGAGGGATGGACATCTTGGGTCATATAATCCAGAAAATATTATATTTTATGATCCATTAAGGGTATGAAAGGAGGAAGAAATATGTATTCAAATATGATTAATATTTTCTATCCAAACATCATTAAATATTTCACTATTTTAATGAAATAATAAATTGTTAAAACACACATCTAAGGCAAGTTGTATTTTTGGCGATGTTATTTATTTAATTCTTAGACCTGTGGGTAAGATGCAGAACTCTATCTTTTCCATGGTCTGCAGGTTTGTAATGAAACCAGACTCTAAATTCCCTATGGTAGGAGTGGGAGGTGGACAGTTTCTTCTCTGGGATAGCAAATTCCAGAAGCATTCTTGAAGAATTTGTGGATTTTTCTTATTTTAGCGCTAAACAGTCAAAGGGAAACTTCATTTTTTCCTATATGATATCCATGAATTTGACTCCTTGTCTTATATAACACTGTATATTTTAAACCAAATAATTTTTTACCTTTACAAATGGCTGAGAAAAATATATATATAATTTTTGCCCTGCTTCAGTTACTTTGAATTTCAATTTAAACTCAATTGAAAAATTAATTAACTCTTTTCATGAATGTTGATGACTGTGAAAATTCTGAACCTACTTGGAGTCTCTTAATATTATTACTGTTCTTCAGAATTTGCCAGAAACTTATAAACTATCACCTTTCCTAAAGCTGATTTCTACAGAACAAGCAAAGGGGAGACTTGGTGTTTTTACTTTAGCCCTGAGAAAGAAATTATCGCTTGATATGGAGGGAGATCACTATATGACTTAAACTTTTAAATAAGTTACTAGTGTTACATTACAAAACTTTAAAGAAAGATGTTCAGGTTAGTAGAATTTTGCTAAGAATAGATTCGTAAGTCACTACAAACCATTCATATGTGATTCATGAGTGGATTTGGCTGTGGCTACTGAGAGTTATTTCAAGAACCTAGACATTGTAATGAAATGGTAACAGGTTGTGGACTGAGAGGTATACATTATTTTCTTTTAAATGTATTTTATTTTGTAGAAGCAGATATTCAAAGGAAAAAAATGACAAGTTTTAAGAGATTCAAGAAAGCAGTGAACTAGCTAGGCATGTAGTTACAATAAAAAAATATATATTCCAGGAAACAGTATAGGTTATACTGTTTAAGCAATCTTCAAATAGCTAATAAAATTATATTTTTCTTGATTTGTAACATTGTTTATATTTATTTTACTACAGTTTTCAAGTTGCTGAAATGACATATGTGATTTTTATTTAACTATGAATGTTTTATTCAAGTAAGAGAAGGTAATGTTGTTCTCTACGTGTTATGCCAAAATGTTTGTTGCATTTTCAATAATAAAATAGAGCATTTTTATAATGTTTTAACTCCATTTTCAAATCCAGAGTAAGCTCGTCTCAAAAGAGAAAAATTCATGATGGCTATTGTTGTAATATCTCCTGAATAGTAACAGGCAAATGGAGTGTATGTACTTTTGGTTTCTTATTTGGTTTTAGAGTAATAATGATGACGATGATAATATAACAAAATAATATGTATCGAAAATTTCAATTTGGGGGATGTGAATTAAGTAATATCAAATATTTTTACTGTGAAAATAAATATATTTTAAGAATATGTTCATAGAATACATATGAAAGATAACTAAGAATTCATTAATAGATTTAAAATGTTATATTGGAAAAACATACTGTATTTGGGGATGTGGGGCTAGATGTGAGAAATCGGTAATAATACAATAAATTCTTATCAGGTCAAAGGTCAAAGCTCTTTGTAAAAAGCGTTGTTTATTTGGTACCCCAAGTCTCAATTTGTTTTAAATAACCATGCCAAACAAACAATTACAAGTAATTTTATGTATATTTGATTGTATTTATATAATTATTTGAAGTAGGAAAACTCATTTACTTATGCTTGAATGAATCTTTTAAGTTCTAAGCAAAATATCATTATTAAAAATATTCTCCTAAGAAAAGGATAGGATAATATATCTAGAAATTTTTGTATCTATCAATAATTCTACAAATTGTTAAGAAGTTTCTACAGTCACAGATTTGAATGTAGCACTACTTAATGCTACGATAAAAATGTAAAATATTTGCAGCATTATTGTTTATAAATTATTTTCAATGAGATTTAGCCATACATTTTTATGAATTATTCTTATCTTGGCACAAAGAAGGCATTTTCTATGGGTTTTCATCTAACATCACAGATGTTTATTGAAATTATTAATTTTATAACTGAAGATTAGTGGAAATCAATAAACAAATCTTCATTATATAACTCATATAAAACACAAAATTATTTAAATGCTTATCAACACATTTTTGAGGTTTTTTTCTAAGCTACTATACTTTTTTCTAAAAATGGGTTGAAATGCAGGAGAATATATTTAAAACAACTTTCACATAAATATGGTATGCTTCAAATTGGTCTCTTCTATGTAATTATTACCAAATAGGTCTTTGATACATTTCAGAGGAATATCATTTCTTAAGTTATTTGATTTGTTAATCATCCATTGTCTTGATCTATTTTTAAATTGATTGTCTTCTATGTTGGACATCAGAAATAATGCTATGAATTATTACTTCAATATTACAAAGCGACACTTCACAAAGTATAGCTAAACATGAAAGGAAAGCAAAGGATAATGAAGGATCTAAAATATTTGGATTAGTGTATATTGAATTGACAAATTGTTAAACATTCACGGTTCTGAAACACCCATCTTTTATCTGCAAAATTTCTGTAATTCTTAATTACTGAATTTCTCTCACATTTGCAGTCTAAAATTAGCTCTCAGAAATGTAGACATGGGGTGGAGTGACTCACGCCTGTAATTCCAACACTTTGGAAAGCTGAGACCGGCGGATCATGAGGTCAGGAGATCGAGACCATCCTGGCCGTGGTGAAACCCCGTCTCTACTAAAATACAAAAAATTAGCCGGGCATGGTGGTGTGCACCTGTAATCCCAGCTATTCAGGAGGCCGAGGCAGGGAAATCGCTTGAATCCGGGAGATGGAGGTTGCAGTGTGCCGAGATCAT
>NW_016107376.1:10775099-10920384 GCF_001604975.1 Cebus imitator
AAAAAAAAAAAAAAAAAAAAAAAAAAGAAAAAGAAAAAAAAAGAAATGTAGACACGGGAAATTGGCTTACTCTCTCATCTGATTGGACAATTTCATGAAGTGCTGAAGAGCAGGAATTTTTCTTAATTATTTTGAACAAATATGTACTGTGCACCTTACTCTGCGTATTTTACCAGGTAACAACGATTCAAAGATGATGGAGTGGTCATGTCCTCCAGCAATTTAATTTCACTCAGACACACAGGCTATCCAATAGAAATGATACAAAAAGTGTACTTCTACCACAAAGGATTAAGATATTAAGGAAAATCAAAATCTTTATGGAGTATGTAATGATTATTTCGCATTCTACAGGATGAATGGGGAAGGGTGTATGTCAGGTAGAGAAGAGGACTAATGCCTTTTAGAGAAGAGCAAAAAGGTGTCAAAAAATCTGTAACAGTAAGCTGCTCTGGGAACTTCAGTTAGTTGGTAGCTCTAGAGTATGAATGGTGATGATGTAAAACATTTGGAAAGGAAATAATCAGAAATTGGAGTACAAATATTTCATTACATGAAAAGAAATAAATTAGTATTTACTTCAGAAAGTATGTGGTTGTGCATGTGTGTGTGTGCGTGTGCGCACATTCATGTGTGTATCAGTTTTGTTTATAAAAGCTATTGTAATTCCCTTAATATTCAAAAAGGATTACTTAACCTTTAATATCAAGGGAGTCTGGACCTTTTTTTGGAAGATACCAATTATTATGTGTGGAGATCTACAGGTACATGCCCTCTGTTCCCTACAATCTGTTACACATTTAGATTTCTTTTTTATGTGTTAGATACTATTTCACTTTAATTTTTATTTCAATAATTTTGGGGAAACATGGTATTTGTTTACATGGAAAAGTCCTTAAGTGGTGATTTCTGGGATTTTGTTGCACCCAAGCAGTGTACACTGTACCCAATGTGTAGCCTTTCATCCCTCATCCTCCTCCTACCCTTCCCCACAAGGCCCCAAAGTCCATTATATCATCCTTATGCCTTTGTGTCCTTATAGCTTAGTTCTCGATTACAACTGAGAACATATGATATTTGATTTTCCATTCCTGAGTTACTTCACTTGAAATAATGGTCTCCAACTCCATCCAGGTTGCTACAAATGGAAATGCCATTATTTTGTTCCTTCATACGGCTAAGTGGTATTCCATGGTGTGTGTGTTTGTGTGTGTGTGTGTGTGTGTGTGTGTGTGTATTTAGATAATCTCACATTTTCTTTATCCACTTATTGATTAGTTTACCAATTCTTGCTAGTGATTCTCAATTGAGAGACAAAACAATTGATTTCTTCTTGCAGAATAATTCTTTTCTGCAGATTGTTTTTTTATTTGCTGATTATTCACTTGTCCAGGCTTAGTGTTTTTTTAAGGAAATACTTATTTTAAACAATGAACAAATTTAGAACCCTGGGGCAGGTGAAAGCCACTGCAGTATAATCTTATTATCAAATTCTGTTCTTTACTTCTCACAACTGTTTTATTCCTTGGTCATGCTATTTTTATATAGAGGTTTAATATTGTTTTTTTAATTTTAAAAGATATCAACATGTATAAAGAGTGAGTATATTTAATAAGACCTTACTTATCAATCAAATCAGATTATAGATAAATGAATGTTACTAAAATATTGTGAGTAAAAGTTACTAAAGACACTATAGCTTGTATAAGTTTTGAAAAAAAACTTGAAAAAATAACAGAATTTATAATAAAATATACTAACCCAGTAGAAAGACATTTTACTCTCTCAATATTTAATTCAGAAACCTGTGTGCCATTATATAAATTTTGTGAGATTAAAACAAAATGCTACTATTTGGATTTCATATTCCTCTTCCTATAATTGTGCATTCCTTTTTATGTCAACTCAGAAATCTTAGTTTTTACAAAGTCTTATTGAGACATCGTTTCAGGAATTTGTTATTTTTTAAATTATTTACAAAAAATAAAAAAAATTATGTACAGCATTTTGCTTTTTTAATGTTACCAGCTCATTTTATAAGAAGGCTTCTGAAACCATTTAGAGAAATCACTCAAAAAATTTCATAGGGTTTTAAAGGTTGAAATCGTAAACCTCTTGACGTCCTGTCACACATTTGAAAAGTTATTTTCTTTTTCCTGTTCCTTTCCCTTTTTCTCATTCTTGTGTTTCCTTAATTTTCCTTTTATTTTCAAGTCAAAAAATAATTATGTCTGGGCACATGATAGACACTGAGTGTAACTTTTTGAATGAATGAATGACATATGTCATTATCCTGTTGCCGTAGAATCACTTTTATTAGCATGTATTATGAATTTGGCAAAACAGAGTAAGAAAAGCAAAAGAAGATTGTTGGATCAAGAACAGCCCTGAGTTATCATAGAATAGTTGTTCAAAAAAAGTAGAACTCAAGAAATATAATATTGTCATGTCATTATACATAATTATACAAAATTTTAGTTGCTCAAAATGTTAAACAGGCATTCATTGATAGAAAACAAATATTTGCATGTCTTAGTGAATATGTCTTCAATAAGTTGTTTTAAATACTTTAGTAAAATAGATATTGGGCAATAGCTCCTTTTGATATTTAGCTTTTGTAAGTTTGTTTTTTTAATATGGTATATTTTAATACAAGCTCCCAGATAGGGAAATGTATCTATATATACTATTTTATTATATGGCAGTGGGTACTCACCATCAATGTTTTGACACTATATTTAGTTATCAATGGCTCTTCGAATATAAAATCTAGTAGAGTCTCTTCAGTAATTTTTATAAAAAATCTGTTTATATATTTATAGTTGTATTTTATGAGAGTGTTTTATATTATTTACTTATTTTTAAACTTTATTTTTTAATAGGAAAATTGATAGGAAGGTACAGGGAATTCCCTTATATTCTTTGTCTTTCTTCCCCCTCCCCTCACTTTCTCCTACTATTTAAATCTTGTATTAGAATGACACGTGTTATGATTGATGAACCAACATTGACACAGTATGATAAACTAGTGTTATCATCAACATTAGGATTCACTCTTTATGGTGTACATTGAATCGGTTTTTACAAACATCTTGGAACTTGTGTCCATCATTACAAAATCATACAGGATCGTTTCATTGCCCTAAATACCCCTTGCCCCACCTATTTATCTTTTCCTTACTATGAACCTCTGGTTACCAATGATCAGTTCATTGTCTCCATAGTTTTGCCTTTTCCAGAAAGTCTTATAATAGAATTTATATAGTATAAACCTTTTTCAGATTGGCATCATTCACTTAGCAATATATTTTTTAACTTCTTCATCTCTTTTCCTAGCTTGATAGTTTATTTCTCTTTATGGCTGAATAATCCTCCTGGGTATGGATGTGCCACAGTTTGTTTATCCATCATGGCTGCTTCTAGATTTTGACAGTTGTAAGTAAAAATGTTACAAGCATTCATGTGCAGGTGTTTCACATCATTTGTGTAAATAACTATGATTGTGATTGTTAGATTGTGTGGTTTAGCTTTGAAAGAAACTCAAACAGTCTTCCAAAATGGCTTCGTCCATTTCCACCAGCAATGGATAAGAATTCCTGTTGTTCCACATTCTTGTCTCCAGTATCTATTGTCAGTTTTCCTCCCTCCCTCCGTCCTTTCCTGCTTCCCTCCTTTTTTCCCTCCCTCCCTCCCTCCCTTCCTTCTATTATTTGGCTTTCCTATCTCTCCTTATTTAATTGACCATTCTCTCTGTAAAACTGTCCTCTGTAATCCATGACAACACTTCATTTTGCCCTACAGACACTACCTCTAGTTCTCTTTAATGCAATGACTTCCCTCTGAGATCTCATAAATATACATGTTCCTCAGTATGTCATCATAGGTACTCTTCTTCACTCCTCATAAACTATTCCTGAGAAAGTGCATATACAAAAATGACTTCACCTAATGCTAACACAGACTCATAAATAATCTGTACTGGGTGTCTCTACCTGACACTTTTCCTCAAACTTTACATGTAATTATCAAATTTATCATATTGGATTTTCCATCAAACTTATGTCTTGATTATGGCACTTCTTCTTTCTGTCAAAACAAGCCAGGGACACACTTGCAAACTGACAATAATGCATATGCCTCCTTCTTAATCTCTTGTATCTGACCATTAAATAAGACATGTGGATGCAACCTTTTAATTACCCATTTTTTGTGTACCATCCTCTCCACTGTTGCTTGTATTACTCTAATAATATTTTAGGTCATATTTATGCTTTGCTCAGTTGGTTACTCATTGTCTTCAAAATAAAATTACATCTCAGCATGCCCTATGTTGTCATAGTTAATATATTTTTTATAATCTTTATTTCCTAGCATTGCATCTTATATTTTAGAAATGTAGATGAATGTGTAACTTTTTAAATAGGTTCTTAAAATATTTTTTTCATATTGTTCCTATATCCTAGAATAACCTTCCTTGTTTGTTCATTCGGTTGCTCTAACAAAGCACCATCAACTAGGGTTGGCTTATAAACACAGAAATTTGTTTTTCACAGTTCAGGAGGCTGAAGAGTTCAGTATCAAGGCAAGATTCAGTGTCTAGTGGGGGCCTGTTTCCTGGTTCATAGATGATCTCTTCTATCTGTGTCCTAATGTGGTGAAGGGGCAAGGCAGCTTCCTGAGGCCTCTTTTATATGGACAATAATCCCATTCAATGAGGACTCCACCCCCAGGACCTAATTATATTCCCAAAGCCCTGCTTTCTAGTACCATCACTTTGGTGATTAATTTCAACAGATGACTTTTTGTGGGGACACAAACAATCAGACTATAACACCTTCTGTATTTAGTGATAAAGTACCAGAATCTTTATTTCTGTAGCAATTTATGCAAGCATTGTCACTTTATCAAGTCTACCCTAACTCTTAAAATAGTTACCTCGAATTTACACTGCATTTTTTTCTGACCTTGTATTGTTGTATGAGAATTTATCACATGTTGTTTGTCTACCTGTCTCTTTACTATGTTGTAAACACTTGAAGGCAAAGATCATGTTTTCTCAACTATGTAGACAACAAGCAGCCTAATTTTTTGTTGGATGAGTGAAAGTAAATGATATAATACGAAGTGACCCGAAAGATTTGATTTAGTCAATGTCACAAAATAACTTTAGCTTTGGGGTAATTTAGCTTATTGTATTTTTATCTTATAAAGAAAAATAAAGAAAAATGCATGCAATTAGAAAGAAATACTTCGAAAGGTTTTGCCCTTTTCTTGTTTGAAAGGGCAAAGATGATATGTACTTCATACAACTTGTGAAAGGGAAAATATTTCTTTCATGGACAGAGAAAAATGTGACTGGTTTGTTTTCTTACAAAAAAAAAACAGAAAAAGGAAAAGGAAGAAAATAATAGATTGTTCGACTGGTATGAGTAAAAGGAAGTCTTAGAGGGGAAAACCTGAGACAAAATAATTATATATTAATTTAAATAAACTAAATAGATAAAAATTAAATGCAGTGATTCAAAGTAAGTATATAATTTCAAAAAATATTTATATTAGAGTTGTATTTTCCAGTGAGTGACACTGGGCACAAATACATAAAACTAAATATATACTAAAATGAAATATAGATTGTGACCTTTTTGCTTTATTTTTGCTTATGCTTTTGTATAAATGTTGCAGCATATTTTTACCTAAGCTATTAGCACATCACAATAAATAAAAAAAAAAAAACTAAAATAGCAGGCTTATGCAGACATTTTGGTTCTATATGGATGACACTTCTACTTAAAGTTTGCTAAATGTGCCTTTTACTGCAGTATGTTGTGATAAATTAATTATGAATGTGTTAATAAACAAAACAGATACTGCCCTTGCGGAGTAGAAGACACAAAAGGAGGAACAAAAATACAATTTTATGTTAGATCTCCAGTAAAAAATGATCTGCCAAATACTACTAAGTTCTATTGCCCCAGGACTAAGTTCAACTACCCTGAAGGAAAACATATGTATTTTATCTAGTGTTAAGAAGACATAGTTTTTCTAAATAACATAGAGAACTGAAAGAAAAAAAAAAACCCACTCCTGTTAGTTTGTTTTAGAGTTACACCTCCCTTAAGTGTCCTGGAAACTAAATGGTTGAAAATGTTTCAAATTTGACCAAAAATTGAAATTGAAATGTTTTAACATTCTAGGGAAGTTGGTTGCTAATACAAAATGTATGTCAATTTGAGAAGTCAATTAATCCATCTGGTTAATTTTGGTAGTGTATCTTTACATAATACATAACACAACAGTCTATGTTTGGGATATCCTCTTACGTGCTGGTAGGAAGTTCTAATTATCTTCTAGAGATTGGCAAACTGTTTCAGTAAAGGGTCAAATAATAAATCTCTTAGACTTTGTGGGCCACTTGATCTGTGTGACAATCACTAACCTCTGCTGGGGTAGCATAAGAGCAGCCATAAATAGTATATAACAAGTGAGTGTGACTGCCTTCTAATAAATTTTCATTTACAATAACAGGTGGCGGAAGGTATAGTTTGCTGACCCTTAGTGCGCATTGCCAAGTCTCTCTTGGAGTGGGAAGCAATATCACTCTCAGCTGAGAATCACTGTTAAAAAGCAACCAGGGCCACAATAGTCATGGCAACCTACTACATTATATTCCGTGTATTTAAAATAGTCTATATTTAATATAGTATATATTTTCAAGATACATCCTCTTACTAAAGGTGCACAGAGTTTATGGAATTAAAAACTCAGGATATAAACACTATGAAGACAAGAAATATTTAATTAGTATTCATTATTCTACCCTCAGTACTTAACATTGTACCTGGCATTGAGTGAGCTACTGTATCAATAATCATTGGTTGAATAAGTGAGTAGAGAAAAGTTTATAAAAATAACTATACTATTATACGGAGGTATATACCAGTTATTGTTTCCGTCTTTTAAACACACTGTTCTAGATTCTTAGATCTTACAAACCCCATTTCCCTGGCTTAGATAGCTCCCTGTTAAGTTTATGACAATAGAGGCTGATATATAGAGACCACAAGACTGAAGGAGAAGGAAGAGATATGCCATATCTTTTTAATTTTATGTTCCTGTGAATACTGCCTTACCAAAGCGTTTTCATCTTGGCAGTGGCGCTTTGTTTCATTACTAGAAATTTCCACAATACTCTTGAAAGTGGAACCACAGACTCCACTACAGAGGCACTTTCTCGGACATCTGAGTTCCAACTTGCAGGTCTCCTCCTCCAAGTTTCTTAAGATTTAAACATTGTAACCTCTTTCTTTTGTTCCTTCAACCGTAAGAATATAGCTGCTTTCCTACCTAAAAAAAAGTCTTCTTATACTTTTTTTGTATTTTCAATTATTTTGGTAATTAGTTAACACATTTTTATGTTAAATTATCTTCGCTAAAGTAATTGCTATGATTTCTACACCCAGAGTGAACTCTGAATGATGGAAGTTACAGCACAAATATGCACAGGGAAGAGCAAACGCAAAAGCATGAATGCCAGGACAGTCCAAACAATTTAATTAAAAGATGATTCTTAATTTTTTCTTGAAAAATTTACACGTATTTGTCAAACTAATCATGTAAACCATAAGGGCATCGGAGGAAAAGGAGAATGAGGCTCCTGAGCAAAAACACAGAGAGAATAAATAATCCAGTAATGTAGAGAATATGACAATGGTATGGTAGTTGGACGGGAGAAGTTGGTGTGAGCACAAGCATGCTGGAAGGGCATGACATTAGATAGTCTAAAGTATCTACCATTCATTCAGTCAGTGTGCTAGTTTTATGGAGTAAACAAAATAGAAAATGTTCCCAAAGACACAGCATTTTCAGTCTGCTGTGAAAGACTGACGTTAAATAATTGATTTGACAAATATATGTAAAATTAAAAATCCTTAAAAAGGAATAATAATTCAGAAAGCTGGGATGAGGAATTCATAAGATAGCTGATTTAAAGAGTGGAAAGGAAGTCATTCTTGACAATGTGACATTAAAACTAAGACCAAATAAGAAAGAATTGGCCAGAATTAGGTAAGGAGGAGGAGAAGGAAGGGGGTTTGCTGTAACTTTGGGCTGTATTCTGTGGCTTGGTTGAGAGGTTGAAGTAGGGAAGTTGCACAGCTATAGCTGGGTTTTGAAAAAGTTATCTTGGAAGTGGAAAGGATACTTTGAAAGGAAGCAGATGTTCTCTCCAAAAACCACCTTGTAGGCAATTGATAATGAGAGGTTGATGGACTTTTGCAACATAGGCAGGTAAGACAGGAAGCCTGTGAGTGCAGTTCTGGAGATTCTGGAGTACGGATGAGAATGTGGGCGATGTGGACGGAGACAAATAGCTGTAACAACTAAATTTCTGAATTTGCTGATGACATTAAATAATGCTCTTCACCAAGATTAGAAGTATAAGTGGTCTGTGCTACTGAAATGAACAACAACAACAAAAAAGAAGTATAAGTGAATAAAGGATAAAGTGCTTATTTTCAAAGTTAGAGATATGTGTATTACATAAAATTAGTCATTTATTTATACTCAATTTTATATTTTGCTGTGTCCTGTAAACTTGAGTTTTAATGACGGAGGGAGGTGTTTTAATATCTCTAAATGTGGTTACAGATTGTATGTTTTTCTTTGGAATTCCGATAAGTTTTATGTAATTTCATATTTTGCTTTTTGTTACATATGAATTTAGAATTATTGCATACAATTAATCCAAAATCTGTTCACCAGCTAACCTCACTAATTTTCTCTGTTATTATAAAATCCCTCTCTATCAGTCTGCTTGAGCCACTGTCCTCTTTGTTTTTCTTGGGATATGTCTAGCTCCTTGTTTAGACCCTGTGTAAATACTTCTCTCCCGTCTTTCTAAACATTGTTTATTATCCATGACTTTCTCGAAGTGTCTTTGCAAATGTCAACTTACTGCAGAAATCTTTTCTCTGAAAACCTCACAGAAAATAGTATTTCACTACATCAAAATCCATTCACTTGGGATGTTTTATTTTACTATCTAGCTGTTATCAATGATTTGTTTGTTTATTGTTTGTTGATCCTCATTAGGGTGTGAGCTTCATGACAACCAGAACTATTTATTCCCTATTGTATTCCTGGTGTCTGGCATGTCGTAGGTACTTAGTAAATATTTATTAAAGAACAAATGTGAATATTTTAACACTACACAACAGCTCTCTTTAAGTGCTTTAATAGGTTTTGTTTAAAAGATATTTTGTATCGTATTAAAGTAACCCAGTGGTTCTCAACTGGGTGTATTTTGTAATTCAAGAGTCATTTTGTAATGCCTGGTGACGTTTTTGGTTGCCGACACGGAGTGGGGGTGGTGCTATAGGTATCTAATGCATAGACGTCAAGGATACTGCTAAACAAGCTGCAAGGACGCCACCCCAAAACAAATAATTATTCAGTCCAAAATATCAATAGTACCACTGTTGAGAACCCCTGATAGAGGGGTTCTCAATACCCCAATACCATTTTCATTTTGATTAAAACTTTTTGTATCATTTTGCATTATTTTACTTTCATCCCTTTGCTATCTTATAATTTGAATTTAACTTTTAAAATAATTCTGAGACTTTTATTTTTATATTATAATTGAAAGTGATTCCTTTACATTCGATATATTTGGACTATGTTTTATATGCTAATTCTTTCTTTTTTGTTTTCTCATTTTCTGCAATTTTTTGTAAAGAGACTTTTTAGAGGGTTTAATTACTTTATATCAAATTATACAGACAAAAACGCACATACGTGTACAACTCATTAAATTTCCACAAATTGAACACAAGCATATGCCCAGACCTCACATTAAGAAACAGAGTATCAAGGGGCCAAGGGAAAACTTGCTTCTTGCCCTCTAAAGATTCATGAAAACTGAAAAAAAAGATTAATAGAAGAAAAGACACACAAATGTATTAACATGCATGAGAGCCATACAAAATATCAGAACTCAAAGAAATGGCCAGATGGCTGACATTTTTATACCATCTTGAAGTTACAGAAAGAATGGGGGTTGGGAGCACAGCTGAACACGGTTTATGAAATCAGATTTCGGGGGCAGGATAGGAGATGGGAGAAAAGAAGAGGCTTGGCTAGGAAACGTGGTCCTGTTATGTAGATAACATCTTACAGGTAGCAACCCTCAGAGAGAATGGATGGTTAATGTTTTTTTCAGACCTTTAAAGATGATAGACTCAGTTATTTCCTAGATCCAGACAGGGAAAGGCCTCAGAAAAAGCCTGGCTACTTCAATGTAGGTTCCTTCCAGATCCAAATCTCTCCCACAAAACACAACTTTGCAGAGATATCTCTGTTTGCAGACCCTCTGAACTGCCATTTTGTCAAAGAAGTATATTCTGGGGTGAAATATTTTGGTTTCTTTCAATCGCTATCACTTCAGAAGCCCCATCATCTTCCTTCTAGTCTAGAGAAACTATTCTTCGGGTTTCTAGCAGCACAGATGAGAGTTGTCGTTTTGTACTTTAGATGCATAGATTTATAAGGTAGGTAACCTTCAAGGTCTGTTTTCTCTTAAATATTATGATGGTGAGAGTCATCTTTATTTTTTCCGTGTGGTCGTAGGTTGTCTATTCTTGCTATTGTATTGTATTTTAATTGTGAATATACTCCTGTTTTGTTTACTTATTCAGCCTATGATTGCTGGGTGTGATGGTTAGTTTTAGGCGTTGACTGGATAAAGAAATGTCTAGAGAGCTAGTAAAGTGTTATTTACGTGTGAAGGTGTTCCTTGAAAGACACGCCTGTGTGTCAGTGGACTGAGTGGGTAAGATCTGCTTTGGCTGTGAGCCCAGATGGAACAAAAAGGCAGAGACAGGAAGAATTCTTGTTCTCTGTCTTCCAGAGCTGGGAAGGCCTTCTTCTCCTGCCCTTGGATATCAGAACTCCAGGTTCTCTGGCTTTTGGACTCTGGGACTCACACCAAAGCCGTCTCCCTCAATGCCCCCTTGTTTAGAGTTCTCCTGCAACCTCTACTCTGCTCTATGGCCTTTTACCTTGGACTTAGAGTGATACCATAAACCTCTGGTTGTGAGGCTTTTGAACTTGAACTGAGTGATGTTATAGTTTCCCTGGTTGTCCAGCTTTTAGAAGCACATTGTGGCACTTCTCAGCTTCCATAGTCAATCACGTGAACCAATTTTTCTAATAAACCTCCTTTCTTCTATTTATCTATATATTATCTATCTGTTTATCTAACATCTATCTATCTACCTTCCTATCTATCTATCTAGTCTATCACCTATCCATCCATCCATCCACCCATCCCTCCACTCATTCTAGTTCTTTGGGGAACCCTGACTAATAAATATAGTAGGCATTAGAGTAGTTAACACTTTGAGATTGTGATGAACAGTACTTCTATGAACATGAGTATGTATTATTTGGTAAACCTCTGTCCACATTTAATTTAAGGATAGACCTTCGGGTGAAACACAGGTCACCCCTTATCTGTGAGGGATATGTTGGATGCCTCCAGTGGATGCCTAAAACCAGGGATGGCATTTAACACTATATATATTATGTTTTCTCCTATATGTAACTACCTATGATAAAGTTTAGGTAATAAATTAAGCGCAGTACTTTTGCATTTTGGAGCCATTATTAAGTAAAATATGAGTTATTTGAAAACAAGCACTGTGATATTGTGAAAGTGAGTCCAATAATGAGACAGCTACTAAGTGACTCAGGATTTGTCAGTGGGTAACATGGATGTGTGGATATGCTGAACAAGTGAATGATTCATGTCTCAGCTGGCAAACAGCAGAGCGTCATGAGATATCATGATACTCAGAATGGGGTGTAACTTAACATACAAATTATTTACTTTTGGAATCTTCCATTGAATATATTTGGACTGTGGTTGGTCACTGAAACCTTGGAAAGTAAAACTGTAGAAAAAGAAGACTACTGTACTGTCAAGTAACTTTCCAAATTGGTTATTTAACTGTATAACAGTGTACAGACACAGTACACAAAAGGGTTGCAGAAATGACAAACAGTGAACAGAATTCTAGATGCTCCACAGCCTGACATTTGGCATTTTTCAACTTTTTCTACATTTTATACATTCTGGTGTTTAGAGTTCTGTTTTAATTGGCATTTTTGATGCCTAATGAAGTCAAACAATACTTGTAGATTTGTTGTCTATTTTAATAATATTACCTTTTATTCAGATTACTATAACAACTAAATTTAATTTTTAAATTTTATTTATTTAAATTTCAACTTTTTTTTAGATACAGAGGGTACATTTGTAGACTTGTTGCTTGGGAATATTGTGTGATGCTGAGCTTTGCAGTATGGATCCTGTCACCTAGGCCATGAACACAGTACCAGATAGGTAGTTTCTATAACCCATGCCCTCCCTCCTTTCACCCTCTAATAGTCCGGAGGGTCTATTGTTCCCATTTTTATGTCCATGTGTAGTCTGTGTGTAACCCCCTGTTATGAGTGAGAGCATCTTGTATTTGGTTTTCTATTCCTTTGTTAATTTGCTTAGAGTCACAGCCTTCAACTCCATCCATGTTGCTGCGAAGGATGTGATTTCCTTCTTTTCTATGGCTGCATATTTTATAATATTTTATAATATTTCATGTGAATTTTTTCTCTTTTTTCTATTGGGATGTGTAATTTCTTTCTAATCAATTTATTGACATTCTTTATATGTTTTTGTAACCACTCAATGGATTTGTCTTGTCCACTGCCCAGAAAAGCCAATGCACTGAGAACAGCAGATATATGTATGTGTATATTTTGTACTTTAAGTTCTGGACTACATGTACAGATCTTGCAGGATTGTTGCAGAGGTACACATATGTCATGATGGTTTGCTGTCTCCATCTCCCCATCACTAACATCAGGCATTTCTCCCAGTGTTATCCCTCCCCAACCTCCCTGCTCCCCACTGTCCCTCCTCTAGCCCCCCATCCCCCAACAGACCGCAGTGTGTGATGTTCCCCTCCCTGTGCCCATGTGTCCTTGTTGTTCAACACCCACTTATGAGTGAGAACGTGCGGTGTTTGGTTTTCTGTTCTTGTGTCAGTTTGCTGAGAATGATGATTTCCAGATTCATCCATGTCCCTGCAAAGGACACAAACTCATTGTTTTTTATGGCTGCATAGTATTCCATGGTGTATATGTGCCACATTTTCTTTATCTAGTCTATCATTGATGGGCATTTGGGTTGGTCCCAGGTCTTTGTTATTTTAAACAGTGCCACAATGAACATATGTGAAACAGCACAAAAGCAGAGAAAGTGTTTAATGAATGCAGAGGCTGCTAAATGGGAGAACAGAGATGATTACTCAAATCAGCATCCCTGAAATTTCAGAGACTAGGATGTTTTAAGGATAATTTGGCAAGCAGTGAGCTAAGGAATGTGAAATGCTGATTGGTTGGGTGAGGGATGAAATCATAGGGGGTGCCCAAGCTGTCTTCTTGCTGTCTCCTGTTCCTGGGTGAGATTGCAGAACCAGTTGAGCCAATTTACTGGTTTGGGTGATGCCACTTGGCCCATCAGAATGCAGTTCCTGGAAAATATCTTGAACACCAGTCTTGGGTTTTACAATAACAATGTTAGCTGTAAGAGCAAGTGGGGAGGTTAGAAAACTTGTGGCCTGTGGCTGCATGACTCCCGACCCATAATTTCTAATCTTGTGGCTAATTTGCTAGCTTTACATAGTGTTCCATTCCCCAGACAAGGAGGAGTGGTTGTTTAGGGAAGGAGCTGTTATCTGTTGCAGAGGTAAACTATAAGCTAAATTTTTCCTTTGGTTAGCTCAGCCTACACCTAAGAATGAACAAGGGCAGCTTGAAAGTTAAAGGCAAGATGGAGTCAGGTTAGATCTCTTTCACTGTTATAATTTTTGTATGTTATGTGTTCTCACTGTCATAATTTTTGCAAAGGCAGCTTTATTCTGAATTTCTCAAACGTGTGTATTGTGAATTTCTTCTTTCTGTCTTTGAGTTGCCAATGAATTGATTTTCATCAATTTATTTATCCTAATTTTTGGGTTTAGAGTATATGCATTGTAATTAAATTATTTTAGTGATTACCCTTACAATTTTATTATACACAGAATTCTATAGTTAATAATTTTATCTAACTGTTCTCAAAGCATATATGTTGTATATCCACTCACTCACCTCATGAGAGATATGCTATTTTTCCTAGTATTTTATTTCTATCTTTGGTGTTTTAGACCTACAAATTAGACATTAGTATTTCATTATACATTCAATGTTACCGCAAATTCACTCACATATTGGATATTTTCTTGTATTTCAATTCTTCTGTGTTAAATTTGCTTTTTTCTGAAACTATCTTTTAGAACATTTATTCTCAAATTTACCATATATAAGAATAAACTGGAGGGCTTAATAAAACACAGATTGTTAAGCACCAGCCTACAGTTCTGATTCAGTAGGTCTGGAGTTAAGTCTGTTAATTTGCATTTCTAACAAGTTCCCAGGAGATGCAGATCCTGTTGATTTGGCGACCATATTTTGAGAACTACTGCTTTGGAAGTTCTTTCAGTGAGAATCTGTTGATGGTAAATGTTCTAATATGTTGTTGCTTGCTTTTTTTGTTTACTTATAATTGTCTTCTGTGCCTAGCAGAGTTCCTGACACAATGTAGACACTCAAATTTAAATATTAATTAAATGCTGAAACTGAAGAATGATACAAAATTGATTTTTAAGTATAAAGGCCTCACAAAAATAAGTAATTGGGTATTTAAATTTCTTGTGAGGTTATAACATTAAACTTAAGCCACAAAATATATGTTCAATATTTTGAAAATAGTTCCTTATGAATTTGCCTTAAAGAGAGAATGCATTCTTAGGAAACAACTAGAGGCTTTCTCTTTTGCATAGAATTACTTAAATGTTTCTTTTTTTTCTCATTCTGCACATAATTACTTAAATGTTTCTTTTTTTAAATTATGTTTATCTTAAAATTGTGCCTTTCGATCTCTTTTGGGTAATATTTTAAATCAGCTATATTACAGAATTCATAATGCATAAAAAGTGGGAAGAGATGCAGGGTGAATTTCTTAAGGCAGTGATAAATGGTGGAATCAGAACATGATCAGCATCAGTGTTAAATATATAAATTATGTAGATATTCTTATGGATTGCTTTGATTAAAAACTAATTTAATTTTATATTAAGAACTACAGAGTATTTTATAAGTAGGATGTGCAGAAACATTTCTAAAAATGTTTTATAAACATAAAAATATCCTTGCAGTGTGTGTGTGTGTGTGTGTGTGTGTGTCTGTGTGTGTGTGTGTGTAAACATTCCCTGAACTTTAAACTTCTAAAAATCCAAGTATACCAAGAACAAGGATAGGAAGAAATTTGAAGAGAGAAATAATGACAGTGATTTTTTTAAAGGCACATATTAGAATTACAGGTCAGGACTTTATGGATATTAAGAATCTTATGGAGGGGCACAGTGACTCACCTCTGTAATTCCAACACTCTGGGGGGCTGAAACAGGAGGATCATTTGGGGCTAGGAGTTCAGAATCAGACTGGGCAAGACCCCACATTTACAAAGAATTAAAAAATTAGCCAGGCACAGTGGTGTGCACCTGTAGTCCAAGTTCCTAGGGAGACTAAGGAAGGAGGATCACCTGAGCCTGGGAGGTCAATGTCACCAGTGAGCCAACATCACGCGACTTCACTCCATCCTGGGAGACAGAGCAAGACTCTGTCTCACCCTCTAAAAAAAGAATTCTCTATTAGATTATTAATAGCTACCTGATTGAGAATCTGTTGAAGAGAGGGTAATTTTTACAAAGACAACCTCTTATCCTAATTTAAATATGTTCATGTAGTTATAGTCCAATTGTCTATGTAGGCTTTATTGCTATCACATGATAATTATTTTACTATCAAACTGAAATTTCTACATATTACGTTGTTGTTGTTAACCAAATTAATTTTAAACTCATTGCATTAGAATATAATCATAATTATTAAAATTGCTGTACATCAGTTACAATTTACTAATGTGTTATGAAATTTTGTATAGTTATTGGAGTAACTATTTTATACTTTAGAAGAAAGAATTTCAAAATAACATAGCAGTTTTTTTTCTCATTTGTCATGTAGAACTACTTAGCAGCTAGTTAACAGAATGAACAGAAAAGATGAAGTCATTCTGAATATTGTTGAAGTATTTAAACAGAATTTATAAGAACAGAGATAATGATAGTAGGATGAAGAGTCTAATATAATGTAAGATTCAAAAATTCAGTGGCAAAGAGAAAATGTAGAAAAAATTATGTGCCTTGTGTTTCCAACTGAAGGGAATTACAAACTTAAGCCTAATAGAAAGTGAGATATAACCAGGATCATAATAAGCAAAGTATAAAATGAATCATTTAATAAGCTTTACTTAATAGTTAATTCTTATTTTATCAGTATTTGTTTTGTATTGATATATTAATGAGAATTATTAGAAGAATTTATGGAGTTTATAAATTTACAAAGGCTTTAGCTCTTGTTATTTTCACTTACAATGCTTAATTTCATTTGGTAAGTGTATCTTATTATGGCATCATTAACTGATGCAATTTTTTCTTGAAGTTTATTTTAATGTTTTAAGAATATTCTCATCAAAATATATGCTATCTCTAAAGCAGTCAGTATGTTGGTTTTTTCCTTTACTTTCTCTTCTTCTTCCTCTTCTTTCTCCTTCTCCTTCTCCTTTTCTTTCTGTTTGCTTAAAACTTCAGTTTGAATTTTTCTATTGACCTAACATATGGAGGCTATGTATGCAATCACCTCATACATAAAATAGTCTTCACCCAAAATTTACATAGGTAAGAGGAGCATAGGAGAATCCATAGCAAATTGGAAAGTGAAGAATTTCTTTGTTGGTATAGTTTATATTAAAAATCACGCCTTTATAATTTAGTTTGTCAAATAGAATTTGGCAGTACCAAAACAAAAAATGAGTTTATGAAAGAAACTTACTGTGATAATTTACTTTTTAAAAGTTTTTTCTTTAATTGGTACATAATAATTGTACATATTTATAGGTCACAGTGTGATGTTTCAATACAAGTATATGATGTGTAATGTTTAAATTAGGATAATTTGCATATTGATCACCAAATATTTATTATTTCTTTACAATAAGACCATTCAAAATTTTCTTTTCTAGCTCTTTTGAAATATCCAATATATCATTTTTAACTGTTGCCATCCTACTGTACAATGAAACCAAGAAACACTAGAACTTATTCCTCCCAACTGTAACTTTGTACCCAATGACAAACTTTTCCATATTTATCCTCTTCCCCCATATTCTCACCAGCACATGGTACTCACTGTACTATTCTCTACTTCTAGCAGATCAATCTTTTTAGATTCCCTGTATGAATGAGCTCATGCAGTATTTATCTTTCTGTCCCTGGCTTATTTCACTTTACATAATATCATCCAGGCTCATTCATGTTGCCACAAATAATAGGACTTTATTCTTTTTTTAAAGGCTGAATGGTATTTCAATGTGTACTTATACCACATTGTCTTTATACATTCATCTGTTGATGAACGTACAGGTTGACTATCCTGGCTATTGTGAATAATACTGCAGTGAGCATGGTAGAGAATATATCTCCTTGAAATATTGATTTCATAGGCCTTGCATATATATATAGTAACAGGGTTGCTGGATCTTATGTTTGTTTAATGTGTAACTGTTTTAGAAACTTCCGGCCAGGGATGGTGGCTCAGGACTGTAATCCCAGTACTTTGGGAGGCTGAGGTGGTGGATCACGAGGTCAGGAGTTCAAGACCAGCCTGGCCAATGTGATGAACCCTCATGTCTACTAAAAATACAGAAATTAGCTGGGCACGGTGGTGCATGCCTGTAATCCCAGCTACTCAGGAGGCTGAGGCAGGAGAATTGTTTGAACCAGGACCTGGGAAGTGGAGGTTGCAGTGAGCTGAGATCACACCACTGCACTCCAACCTGGGCTACAAAGTAAGATTCCGTCTCTAAATAAATAAATAAATAAATAAACTTCCATAATATTTTCCATAATGGTTTTACTAATTTTTATCCCTCCCGACAGTGTATGGTTTTCTTTCTTCACATTCTCACCAGCATTGCATTTGTTATTTCTTGTCAGTTTGAAAATAGCCATTCTAACTGGGGTGAGAGAGTAGTTTATTGTGGTTTTGATTTGCATTTTTCTGATGATTAGATATATAGAACATTTTCTCATATACCTGTTGGCTGGTTGTATGGCCTTTTTTGAGATATGTCTACTTAGATCTTTTGCCAATTTCTAAGACAGATGATGATGATGATGATGATGATGATAATGATAATTTGCTATTGGGTTGTTTGAAGTTTTATATATTCTGGGTATTAACATCTTGTCAGGTGAATAGTTTGTCAATATTTTCTCCCATTCTGTAGTTTGTCTCTTTGCTGTGTTGATTTCTTCCTTTGCTGTGTGGAAGCTTTTTAGTTTGATGTAATCCCATTTGTTTGCCGTTGTTGCCTATACTTTTGAAGTTTTACCCAAAAAATCCTTGGCCACACCAACATCATGAAGAAATTCCCCTGAATTTTCTTATGGTAGTTTTATAGTTTCAGGTTTTACATTTAATTCTAATCTATTTTGAGTCATTTTGAGTTGATTTTGCAAGTGGACAGAGATTAAAGTCTAATTTCATTCTTCTGCATATGGATATTGAGTTTCCCATAGCCATTTATTAAAAAGACTCTTTTTCCCAATGTGTGTTTTTGGCACCTTTGTTGAAGGTCAATTGGCTGTAAGTCCATGGGCCTATTTCTGTAATAATTTACTCTTTAAAATGTCATTTATATTTCTTAAGCAACATTGATGATTAATACAATTCTATTAAGTACACATTTACTGAATTCCTGATAACTACTAGGAATTTTCGTAGACACACATGATATAAAAATTACATAAGATATATTGTTTCAAGGAGCTATATTTCAGTGAGAGGGAGTCAGACAAAGAGATACAAGCAAAATGTTCTCTTCAGTCCATGAATACGTTCCAAGGGCTTCCCTCTCAAAAGCCCTTTTCTTGATCATAGATCAATCTATGTGGTCTATTCTTTTTCTACCCAACCTAATTTAAGTGTCTTGAAGGAGCTAGCTTTTCACTTTACACTCTGTTATCGCTAAATAATTCCTTTAATCACTGACACTTAACTTTTTTCTCCTACATTGTTCTTAAACTGGTAGGAATAAAATCACTAATAACATAGTAATTGCCAAAGTCAATAGACATGTTTTGATCTTTATCTTCATGGACATTTTGCAGTGTTCCATCATAGTTAACAATTCCTTTCTTTCAAACACCCTTTCCTCTGTTACCTTTCTTTTCATGTGTATGAAAATTGTCATTCAATCTCCTTCATAAGACACCTTTTCTCTGCCTTTTCCTCATATTTTGGTATTCTGAGTTTCATCCTAAGTTCACAGTTCTTAATAATTCTGTATACCATAACTATTTGAATTTGCCTACTCAAATGGATGCAAGTTCCACACAAATAATAAAAAAATTCAAAATCTTTGCCTCTGAACATATTTCTCTGAGCTTTTAAGTATGATTTTAGTTCAATGTCTACTTGTATGCCTAATAGCTAGCTCAACATATTCCAAATTCATCATCTTTCCTTCTTAATATTATCCTATTTCCCTGGTATTTATCTCAGTGGCATCAAGTTTTTAACTTAATCATTGAAGCTGGAAATCAAGAACTGTCTCTAAGCTACAATATCCTTTTTATTTTTATTTTTTTGTGACGGAGTCTCCCTCTTGTTGCCTAGACTTGAATACAGTAGTGCAGTCTCGGCTCACTGCAACCTTCACCTCCCAGGTTCAAGCTATTCTCCTGCCTCAGTCTCCCGAGTGGTTGGGATTACATGCATATGCCACCATGCCTGGCTAATTTTGTATTTTTAGTAGAGACGGGGTTTCTCCATGTTGGTCACGCCGGTCTCGAACTCCCAACCTCAGGTGATCCACCCCCCTTGGCCTCCCAAAGTCTTGGGATTAAAGGTGTGAGCTACCTCACCCAGCCTATAATATCCTTTTAAAAAAAAATCATCACGCTATGCCTAGCTACTCACCAAATGCTTCTACACATTTCAAGTCACTCCTGATAGAATCATTAATATCAGCCTTGAACACTAAATCTCTTCAATGTAAACATATTCTTGTTTCTTCATATTTATCCTCTATGCTCTTGTGCATTTAAAATGCAAACTTGACAATCTACCTGTTAAAACCTTTTTTTGAGTAAAAGCCTTTTTTCCCTATACATTTAACACTATAGAATCCACATTCCTACCTATAAAGTTAACAGTTAAATGAATGTCTCTTTACTTTCTATCCTCATATTTTGCCATTTCCAATCACACAGTGTTTGAGGGGAAAAACTACACAGACTGTGTCTTTCCTTTGCTCTCGCACCCAGGCCCAAAGGGAGCATTTAAACCAGTACTAGCCAGAGGGGAATCACCTATCCCAGTGGTCCTTGAGCTTCCACAAACCTCCCACTGAGGTTTATGGCCAAAGTGCCATATACATAAATAAAATGAATTTAATTTTTGTATATGGCAAAAGATGGGTGGTCTTAGACTTAAATTTTAAGAACTCAATGTATGAAGACTTAAATCTAAGACCTCAAACTACTACAAGAAAATCTCCAGAACATTGCTCTGGCAAAAGTTTCTTGAGCAGTACACTACATGCACAGATAACCAAAGCAAAAATGAACAAATGGGATCACATCATGTTAAAAAGCTTCTGCTCAGAAAAGGATACAATCAACAAAGTGAATAGACAACCCACATAATGGGAGAATACATTTGCAAACTATCTGCTGAAAAGTGATTAATTAACCAGAATATATAAGGAGCTCAAACAACTCTACAGGAAAACAATTAATAATCCAGTCAAAATGCCAGAAGATTTGAATAGACACTTCTCTATAGAAAGACATACAAATAACAAACAGGCATGTGAAAGGGTGCTCAATAGCACTGATTATCAGAAAAATGCAAAATCAGAACTACAAAGAGATATCATGTCTCTCCAGTTATAATGACTTATATCCAAAAGATAAGTAATAGCAAATTCTGGCAAGTATGTGGCGAAGAGGGAACCCTTGTACGCTGTTGGAGGGAATGTAAATTATTACAAAAGCTATGGAGAACAGGTTGAAGTTTCCAAAAAAAAAAAAACTAACTAAAAATAGAGCTACCATATGATCCAGAAATCCCACTCCTGGGTACATACCCCAAAAGAAATGAAATCAGTGTATCAAAGAGATCAGTACTCCTGTGTTTGTTGCAGTCTGTTTACAATAGCTAAGATTTGGAGCAATCTTAGTGCCCATCAACATAAATTGATAAAGAAAATGTGGTACATATATACAAGGAGTACTATTCAGCCATAAAAATAATGAGATCCTGTCATTTGAAACAACATAATTGGAATTGGAGATAATTATGTTAAGTGAAATAAGCCAGGCACAGATTGACAACTATTTGCACGTTCTCACTTATTTGTGATATCTAAAATCAAAATAATTGAACTCATGGACATAGTAATTTGAAGCATAGTTATCAGATGCTGAGAATTTTAGAGGGAAGTTGGAGGGAAGTTGGGAGAAAGTTAATGGGTCCGAAAAATTAGAATGAATAATATATGCAGTTTAATTGTGCAACAGGGTGACTATAATCAATAATAATTTAATTGCACTTTTAAAAATAACTAAAAGTGTGTATTTTGATTGTTCATAAAACAAAAGCAAATGCTTGGGAGAATGGATAAAAAACAAATTTAATATCCAAGCCTGAATGTAAAGTGATTTTATAGCTCCAGAGCTTATCCCGCTTACCAAATACTAGGATTAAGCAAGTCACTGTGTATTAGAGTGACCAGATCCTCTTCCTCACTGCCAGGGATTCCTAGCCAGTCTTATTACAATGCTGGGTCCTTGGAGCCAACTGCTGGAGGGAGGAGCCAAGGACAGACAGGGTAACCTCAACTCTCTGGCATCTGTGCACTGGGCCTCCACATAACCTACACATAATCCAGTAGCCCCACAGCAGGGGACCCAGGTCAGGGCCCACAGGCCATGTGCTTTCCTGCTTTCTCATTGTGATCTCACTGCAGATTTCAGAGCCTTTGCTCCTTCTACTGTGGTCTTGACTGAGAAACTGTCCTCCCACCCCCAAAAAAGAACTACATGTTGAATTAGGGCCAGAAACCTAACATGTCCAAACTCAGTTGTTAATCTTCTCAATAATCCTCTCCATCTCATAATCTTCCGAATTGTAATGAATCAAATCTCATTTCGTTAGGTACTTATATTAAAAACATTAATTTTTCTTGAATATTCTCTTATGACTCTTCCCTTGGTATAATTTCAAGCGACACTGACTTTCTCACTGTTTCTAAAACAGGCCAATGACCTCCTGTTTTCAGGGCTTTTGGTTTTTCTATTTCCTCTTCTTTTATCCTAGATATCTTCATGGCTTACCTCCTTCAGTTCTCTGTTTCAAATGACATTTTGTTAGACTGTTCCTGGACACAAGTTTAAACTAGAGCTAATTCTCCCACATTTCTTATTCCCTTCTTTTGTTTCAATTATTTTCTCAACATGTATCACTACTTAACATGATGTACTGTTTATTGTATGTCTTTTTACTGGGATTGGAATATAGGCTACATGAAAGGAAAGATTTTTTTTTATTATAATCCATAATATATGTCTAGTGTTTTCAACAGTGCATGACACATGAAATATGGCTAATAAATATTTAATGAATAAAATAAATTGACCTTAAAAATTCTATTATTTCATTTTCTTTGTTCCCCAATCCCCTTTTGTGTTCTAAACTTTTCCCATTGTTCATCTTTATATAATTTTTCTTTTTTGCCTTCTTCATTAAAGTAAGGCAAAAACAACTCCTTAGTGTTGGTACTATATTGTATTCAAATTATCTCCTCCTTAAAATTAGGTTTAAGTTACCTAGTTCAAGGAGATTTTTGTTTGCTCATGTGTCACTTTTTGCAACAAGATATTTTTAATAATATGAAGCCATCCTATAGAATTAATTTTTTCAATATAATGCCTGGCACATACTTAATAAATGTTCTTTTATGAGTTAACAATAGAAAAATTTTATAATATTTTCATTTTCCCCAAATTTATAACATAATATAGACTCATTACTCTTCTCCTTTATTGTAAATACTGCTCAAATATTTGGAGTTACCTGTATCTTATTCTTCCCATATTTAATTTCTTATACCTTTGAACATAAATTAGACCTTAAAACTTAAATCATGTTTGCTGTTCTCTTTATTCCTTCTTTTTGAATAGTTCTGATGACGAGGTTTTTACAAGCTGCTCATAGTATATGGGGTCTCAATAGTTACTTTGATGTACTGATAATATAAAATTCTCCTTAATAACCAACATGTTTTTATTTATGATATTAATATTTACAAGACAATAAACAACAGCAGAAAAATGTAGAATATATTTTGATTCTAGTTCAGAGTTACACATACAAATGTTCCAAAATGCATGATAAATGGAAAGCTGAGTTCATTTTTAAAAAGCTTATTGGTGAAAGACTTGAAGGAAGCATGAGAGGCATAAATGGGATGCTTCAGTGGGGCAGAGCAGGGAGGAATTAACTGAACATTCACATTCATAACGGAGAATTAACACAGGTCAAAAATTATTATATTTCAGAGAAGAAAGAGTAGAATCTACAGTTATTATTGCTTTATGGTTGCCAATTATTGACCTGTGGGCTAGAACACATGCTATTATTTCTTTCTGAATTATAGGGAGGTTAGAATGTATGCATAATGATTCATGAGGAATCTTTAATGATTTTTAAATACATCTAAATAACAAGTAGCACAAATTTACTAAAGGATATGTTCCATCATTAAAGACTCTTGTAGAACAATCCTATGTGGATATATTTAAGACAATTGTAATTTGTTGAAATTAATCCTCTCATTCAGGGGAGATGAAAGCTGATATAAAGGTCCTTTTTTCTGTTTAATTAGTCCTTGTTCCAAATCCTCCACATAGCCCTGAAAAATCTATTTGTACATTAGTAAAATCCAGTAAAATTAAGGGGTGGAGATGAGGGATTGGAGGAACTAAACCCTGTAAAGAATAGCCGTTAGGAGAATAGATAATAGAGTCATGGATCTTTCTAAAAGACACTGTATTTTGGTGCAGAGGATGCTTTGGAGAGGAATTGGCATATAACCAATCCTGACTCAATTTCAGGTTAAGGGTGATAGATATGTGCTTATACAACTATCGATTGAGCCTTTTAAAAAGTATAATGTTACTAATTTCTTGTTAACACTTTCCTTATGTCTCACCTTTTAAAACATGCAGCCAAATTACAAATTCCTGGATATAGGGGTGATAATTTATGCTAACTTTTTTTTCTTTTGTCATTTACAATGGAGCACATATCATCCATAGCAGAAGCTAAATATCTCATGAATCATGAATTCTACACTAGATGGTTCTGAATATTAATTTAAAGCAAATACTAAGCACTTTTCCTTTCATCCTACATAATTAAAATTTGTAAAGATGAACAGTATTTGGAAATCGTTGTTGTGTGTTACATTCTCAGATCTTACGGGTAAGTTTCCCAGGAATGAGAAGACATCCTCTGGAGAACTGCCTGCAGCTACTTTTATAAATTTTACTTCTCCTGGGGAAGTACAACACAATGCAATGCATTACTCTACAAGATTTGTTGTAAAGAACATTTAGCATTTTCAAGATAAGTTTTTATTCCAGACGCATCTTCATAAGCCCTTCCACATTTCCAAGGGGAAAAAATGCCTTGTATTTATGGTGTTTTGCATGCTTTAGAACTCAACTGTAAGAAATCTATTTCTTTTCAAGGAAAAAGCAAAAGAACAGAGTGATTAGGCGAGGCACTGAATAAATGCAGCAGCAAAACGTTACAGCAAGGAATGCAAGTCTGAGAAAGAAGGAATGAGAGGTGGAGAGAGACACAGAAAGAGAGAGACAAAGAGAGAAAGAATAAAACAGATACTTGTGCTAAAAATACTAAAGATTAATTTAAAATTGTATACATAAAATGTTCTAAGAGAATAGATCCTAAGTATTCTCATTACAAAAGAAATGGTAACTGCGTGAGGTGATGGATATGTCATTTAGCTTGATTGTGTTCATCATTCCCAACATATATCAAAATATTACCTTGTTTACTTTAATAAATACAATTTGTATATGTCAAGTATACCTCATAAAACTGGGAGGAAATTTTTAAAAATGTATCTCTCTCTCCCAAAACAGAGTAAGAACTGTACCTTTTGGATAAAAGAGTAGACTTTATAGGATGAAATATGTATATAGGTTTCACCAAAGGAAGATATTTTTCTATGTCTCAATTCAAACAATTTCTAAATCTCTAATATAGAAAGCTTTTGACTCTGTGCTGTTGCCACTGAATATTGATTTTTTGGTACTGTTCAACAAAAATCAACTAGAAGAACAAAAGCTATACACATCTTGACAATAATTATGGTCTCAAAATTCTAATGTGATTTCTTTAAATTTTGTGTATTCAAAAATTAGAACAAAAATGTATAATTCACTTGGAAATCTTCTTTATCTATAAGTATAACCCGTTGTTTTCTAAGTAAAATAACAAGTAATTTTAAAGTGTCTTACAGCTTCTCCAATCTAGTTCGTCTTCCACTTGGTCCAAATACAACAAAAAGAGGTTTTATTATATCCTAAATGAAGATCTACAGAACTTCAGTGGTAAGTCAAGTTAAAGTATGAGTGAAGAATCCTGAGAATGGTATGGTTTGCATAAGGGAATGAACAGATTACAGAGCTAAACCTGTATTAGAAGGCAGTTTCGTCCAGAAGGAGGCTTGAGATGAAAAACTTGCTCATTTGTTTTGAAGTCATCTCCAATGTCCCTGCATTTTGCCATAAGAATTTACAAGCATCTTTACGCTTCTAGTTGCTCTGGAAAGCAACATTTGTGAACTTGAGAACACAGAGAAGTTCAATTGCCACAGAAAGGAAAAAACATTGAAATATTCTACAAATGGAATCAATTTATTAGGACTTCAACCATTGAAAAGAAAGTGATTTAGGGCTAACACAACCGGTTTTAAGCTGTTAGAAATATTAAAGTTACAACTTTCTAGTCTGATTCTGATCCTAACCAAATTTATGTTTAAGAAGTTGAAGGAGTTCTCAGTATTTTGTTAGCACCAAAAGAGTAAAAAAACTGTAAGCAAGACGTTACAAGCATTGATGATGACTGTCTTTTGGAAGGTGATGAATAATAGAAAGTTGAGCAAAATTAATATAATGTTGAAATTAAAGTTCATTATTTTATGTTAGAAAATGTATACAACTCTGATTACTACATATATTTATTAAGCACTTTTTAATATTTGCATATGCACTCTCGAATACTCATAGCTCTAGTATAGGTTCTATCTTAGCATTTTTTAATCAACTGTTTGCGCAAACAATGATAATGAAAACGATCATTTAGAGGATATCAACCACATGCAAATCACTGCATTAGATGCTTTTCTTATTTTGAATTCTCACAATGATCTGAGTCAAGCACTTGCATCTCCACTTAATAGATGATGAAGCCAACTCTCAGATAGCTTAACTTACTCAATTTTGTAAAACTGAAGAGTGACTAAGAAGCTCTTTACACTTTGTATGAATCCAAAACCAATTCTTTGTATACAAAAGAGCATTGTTTTATAAATAAACAAACAAGTACATCTATTTTTATTTACTTTTTAGTTTATGGCAAGGATAACCATTCCAAGGTACTTATACTACTTACATTTCCTCCTAGTTACCCAACAAAATATTTATTTGTATTTACATTCTAGCAACCTCTCATTTGCTGCCCTTTCATATTGTCTAAGCCTCTGTGAGGAAAATAACTGTGAAGTTGCTATTTACTGAAGTGTTTGCTAGCACAGCACTATTATCATGTCTATTTGAAGCTGTGGCAACATGCTGGTAAGCCCATGGAGAGAATGTAGAGAGCCAACAAAACAAAATAAAACAAAGTAAAATGGATTGAACAAAAGACTTGAGGTGCTGGTGGAGAAAGCGAGCCAGAATAAAACTTAAAAACTTGTAATTCATTGTTTTGTCATATTTCTATACTTTACATTTTCACAGTACAATACACTTGTTTAGTATCTTTTCTTTATAGTTCCTACATGAACTTGATTATCTACATGTTCTTGCAGCATGTGGAAGCTAAAACACGCTCATGTTAGGTAACCATCTAACATCACAAGAGGTTTTAAGAATTTAGAACTCAGGCACATGTATTTAACTAAGTAGAGAATACTCAAGGTGGTTTTGCAAATGTAGAATTAAAACTTAAAAGAAAATGCACTGTAAGATAAGGGGTTATGTTCTTAACGTAGCTACAAGCTATAGCTGATGCCTAGTGACATAATTACACAGTGTCAGTAGAACAGGACAAAATGATATTGAAATTTTACAAATACTTAATGTCAAAAATTTAAAAAGATATCTAAGCTATAGCCATTATTTTAGAGACTATCTTTAATATTTTGTAGCAGTACCATCCAAATTGAATTATCTTTTAATACCTGAACATTGTAATACCTACAAACAAAGTCTAAAATAATAAGTCTATAAATGAATGCCATAATTAAAAAGCAGTATAAAAATAAGTATAAAAATATGACATGGTTTTAGATAAAAATACCTTCTAAATAATATAATAAACTAACTTAAAATGTCTAAAGACAATAGCTAAACCAAATGATAACCTGGTGGCACAAAGTAACTTAAAAATTTAAATATAGCTTTAATATGAAGTTTTAAGATGATTATATTATTTCTATTATTTAAATGAGTTGAAAACGTGTCAAAAATACCTATTTTATTTTGAAAATTTAATTTTACATTTTTAGTTCAGGCAATGCTGTTTATACAATAAATAAAAATATTTATTGCCATAGGCAATTCATTCTCTGGTGGATAAAATACCTGCTTTCTGATGTGGGGCCTCGGGGCCGGCATGATCTTATCCCTCTTGGTAGTTGCAGTTTCATTTTCTATTTTGGATCAGGTTATATGTTTAAATAACAAGCATTCTGCTAGACTACACCAAAAAATTATCCTTTCACCTACTTGTTTTTTCTCTCTTACACCATATTAACACGAATTCAATAAATTCCTACCATGTCTTGCAATTGGTGTCTTCTGACTCTTGGGGGCAAAGTATGCTTTATTTATCTTTTTTTTTCCAACTCTAGTTTCTGCTTGAGTGTGAGTACATAATAAAATTTTTGTTATATTTGTATTCTGTGATGCTGCATGATGTTCTGGAAAAAGAAAGATAGCGTTTAAATGACCACTACCAAGTTTATTTATTATTATTTTTATTATTTTTACAACCAACAATTTCACTAAAAATGTCCCAGGAAAGTGCCTTTATATTGCATTACAGGAAACTGCTAATCTCCTGCAATTGAATCAAAGTATGTACATATAAGTATCTGTATTTTAAAGAGTATTTAATAGTTTTTTTATCAGATTCTCAAAAGGATCGTTACACTAAAATATTCCAAAAGCCATGTACACATTTTCCTGATTATTTATCATGTGTACTGAATTGCCTGACGTCAAATATAATTGTTGCCTCTTCAGATCCCTCTACCTGTAAATAGTTCAGAGTCTTAAATCTCTACAACAAATGATTAACAAATTCTTAAGTTAGATAGTTAAGTAAATAAGGCAGAAAAGAGGGGAGAAAAATGAAAGTAAAATATGAGTACGTTGTTAATGATACAAAAGGATTGTTCCTGTAAATAATGGGTATGGCTTTCTCTGTTTACTTAACTCTGTTTTTTAAGATTAATTCCTCTAAATGAGAATTTCATAAGATGAAAGACAGAATAATGCTATAAATTTATAAAATTCCTTTTGCAATTAGTGTACTTAATCAGTACATTTGTTTTCTCCTACATATGCTAAATGGAATAAGAGAGTTTAGAACTTATACTATTAAAACATCAAACGTTTTTGAACCACAATATTTGTTAAAAAGTGGACTTCAGAGGCAGATAAAGAAAACAGCAGTAATAAGTGTGCTCATAACTACTGTGCTCATATACTTTTGATAGTTTATACCATTTCTGTTATTGAAAGGATATAATTTATTTAAATCTTATTTTTAAAATGAAATATGAGAATAACAATTGTTACTTTTACAAAAACTGTCAACTTATTTAAACAGACTTAGTAAATATATGTCTCTAAAATCATTTGTATTTAACTTGATGCAAAAAATTCAAGTATAAATATTAGGGGGAATTATAAAAACCTAGAATTACTTTTCCTTCTATTCTACCAGAAGTTAACCATGGTGTTGTATATGCCTTTATAATTCTCAAACATATTTTGATGCCACTATTATATAAGTCTACATCTGCCAAAATATACTATTTTTTCATAACTCTCCAAGTTTTAACAAGTGTCTGATACTCCATGTTTAAGTTTCTACTTGCTTTTTATAACTATCACCATTTTTATAGGCTCATAAATAAATATTGAAACCACAATTTTGGTTAATTTATTTTGGTAACAATGTTTACTTTTAAAAATATGCCAATTAGCATTAACCATTCTTCTACCAAAATCATATTTATTTCATATATTATTGTTTTTTAATCATCTCTGTAACATTTCTGAAAGTATTTTGCTAGATTCATTTCAAGTCTCTTCTCAAAGCAATACAAGCACACTGTTACATTTAAATATTCCACATCTATTTTGTCAAATGTTAGTTGGTTGTAGGTATGTGGCTTTGTTTCTGAAATTTCTATTCTGTTCCATTGATCTATACTTTTTTTGTTGTTTTTGAAACAGTTTCACTCTATAGCTCAGCCTGGAGTGCAGTGAAATGATCTCAGCTTACTGCAACCTCTGCCTTCTGGGTTTAGGCAATTCTCCTGCCTCAGCCTCCTGAGTAGCTGGGACTACAGGCACACACCACCACATCTGGCTAATTTTTGTCTTTTTAGTTGAGATGGGGTTTTATCATGTTGGCCAGACTGGTCTCAAACTCTTGACTTCAGGTGATCCACCCACTGTGGCCTCCCAAGCATATGTTTGTTTGTATACCAGTAACACACTGCTTTGTTTACTGCAGCACTGTAGTATAATTTGAAGTCAGGCAATGTAATGCCTCAGGTTTTGTTCTTTCACTCAGAATTGATTTGACTATTTGAAATTTTTTGGTTTGACGCGAATTTTAGGATTTTTTCCCCCAATTCTGTGAAGAATGATGTTGGTAGTCTGATACGGGAATAACACTGAATCTGTAGGTTGCTTTGCGCAATATGGTCATTTTAAGGTTATTGATTCTGCTGATCCATGAACATAGCCGCTTTCTATTTGTGTCAGCTATGATTTCTTTCATCAGTGTTTTGTAGTCCTTTGCAGAGGTCTCACATCTCCTTGGTTAAATATATTTCTAGGTGGTGTTGTTGCCAGTGTAACTGGGATTTAGTTCTTGATTTAGTTCCCAACTTAATGGTTATTGGTGTTTATAGGACTGGAAAAACTAAAGAACCATATGCAGAAGAATGAAACTGGAGCCGTATCTGTCACAATATACAAAAGTTAACTCAAGACAGATTAAAGACTTAACTGTAAGACCTAAAGCTACAGAAATCCTAGAATAAAATCTAGGAAAAACTCTTCTGTACATTGGTATTGACAAAGAATTTATGACTAAGTCCTCAAAAGGAAATGCAACAAAAACAAAAATAGACAAATGGAACTTAGGTAACCTAGAAAGCTTCTGCACAGCAAATGAAATGATAAACAGAATAAACAGAAATCTACAGAATGGCAGAAAATAATTGCAAATAATGCATTCAACAAAAGGCTAATATCCAGAATGTACAGGAAACTCAAACAACAACAACATCTAAAAACACAAAAAAGCAAATAATCGAGTTAAAAAATAGGAAAGGACGTGAACAAACATTTTGCTAAAGAAAACATGGAAGTGGCTAACAAACACATAAAAGAATGCTCAACATCACTAATCATCAGAGAATTACAAGTACAAACCATGATGAGATGCCATCTTACACTAGTCAGAAAGGCTATTATGAAAAAGTCCAAAAACAACAGATGGTTTATACCCTTTTTATTGCAGCACTATTCACAATAGCGAAATCATGAAATTAAGCTAAGTATCCTTTAATGGATGATTGGATTAAAAATGTGATACATATATGTATATACCATGGGATACTACTCAGCCATTAAAAAAATGAAATCATGTATTTTGCAGCAGCACAAATAGAACTGGAGACAATTATCTTTAGTAAAATGACTCAGAAGCAGAAGATCAAAAACAGCATGCTTTCCATTATAAGTGGGAGGTAAACAATGGGTACATGTGGAGATGCAGAGTATAATGGACAATGGAAACTCCAAAAACTGGAAGGGTGGGAGGCGGGTTAGAAATGAAATACTACCCATTGAATACAATATACACTATTCTAGTGATGGGTACACTAAAAGCTCAGACTTTACCACTATGCAATAAATCTGTGTAATGTAACTGCACTTGTATCCCTAAATCCATAAATATAAAAATATCAAACATAAACATTACACATTTATAACAAAGTATGACAATTCTTCTGTCTATCCCTTTTAAATAATAATTTCTATTCCATTAAAGAAAACATTTTTATATTTTAAATTTATTCTTCCAATATTTATTCAATGTTAATGAATTTTAAATTTTACTAGTTTGTTCTTTTATCTCCCATTTTAAATACAACTTACTGCATTTCTCCTTATTCTATTGTGCAAACACATCCTAAATTCTAACAAAAATTTAACACAATTTTTGGATAATACTCAATGTCAATATATTTATGTATATATTGTCTACAGCTGGACCATTACAGTGTACGACTTTCTGTCAACTTGTTTAATTTTTCTGAATTATCTGAGGCTTGCTTTTCTATGTTCTATCTCTAACTGAACTTCATATGTCCTGACAAACTAGTAAAAGGCTAATGGCATCATGTAATCTATTAATTGTATTTATTTATTTACTTATTTATTTATTGCTAGAAACCTCACTCTTGAAGCCCTCTGAATTCTTGCTCTAACTTAGGGTCAGTGTTAACTATTCCTATACATATCTTATTGTGGGACTTTCCTTAACTCTCCATTGTAGGGGTTTATTTTGCTTCTCTCCTGTGTTGGGTGCCCTGTTTTCTGAATTTCCAGGTCCTTCATTGACTTATTTCAATAGTCCATGTCATCCTGTTTCTGGAAAATGTTATATGTAATGTATAAACTTAATATGATATAGTATAATATACAATAATGTATTTTACTACTCATACTTTTGAGTAAAATTTGTTTAGAATTCTATATTAGAAATACTTTTACCCTCAGAGTGGCTCCATTGTCCCATTTTCCTTGGATGGGGTAACTCATTTACTTTGATTTAGAGAATTTTTTCTCTAATTGTTATTTTAAAACAGCCTTTATTTTTTATAATTTTAAATAACTATTTTTGAATAATTCAGGGATTTAAAAGTTATAAAATAGTATAACAAATGAACATTTACCCAAGAAAAGATATTATGCAAAAATATTGTAGCTGTACTGCTATGCCAATGAGATTGCTGGATCAAAGAGTATGTCTATCTTTAATGAAATTAGACATTGCTAAATTGCTCTTATTTTTCTACTTTGATATATGAGAGTTGCTTTTGTTCTACATTCCTCTAAACACCTAATTTTGTTAGATATGAAAATTCTCCCATTTATAATCCCAGAACTTTGAGAGTCTGAGGCAGGGGGATTACCTGAGGTCAAAAGTTTGAGACCAGCCTGGCCAACATGGCAAAACCCTGTTTCTACTAAAAGTACAGAAATTAGCTGGGCGTGGTGGCAGGTGCCTCTAATTCCAGCTACTCAGGAGGCTGAGGCAGCAGAATAGCTTGAACCCGGGAGGCAGAGGTTGCAGTAAGACAAGATCGCGCCACTACACTCCAGCCTGGACAACAAGAGAGACTCTGTCGCCCCTCCCCACCCAAAAAGTCTCTCAACCTTAAGAGTAGAGATTGTATTCCATTACTGTTTTAGTTTGCATTTTTCTGATTGAGTTAGAACATTCTTTATGTTTCGTGCTCTTTCCTCTCTTCTGTGTAGCACTTTTAGTGTCCTCATATTAACAGAGCCAAACCCAGCTTCTAGTTGTGAGACATAGATGACATTGATGTCTGCCCATTGATGTCTGACATTTAGAATATTTTCTTCATTTCTGCTATGCACAAATTCATTTTGTTTCTTTAGCTCAATTATGTGTTTGAGGCCCAGAAAAATACACATACATACACATGAACAAATATGCATACACTTGTCCACACCTACACACACTCATATGTACATATACATATATTTCTGTCATTTCTGTGTTATAAGCTATGTGAATCCAGTATATTTTTTCAATAAATTAGTCAAATACAGATTTAAATATTTATTTTTTACTTGATTAAAAATCAAATTATAAACATTCGAATTTATAAAAGTTGAAGCTATGTAATATAACTTATCAGTGTTTTAAATCAACTAAAATTCTTTTAATTTTCTTACCTGTAATACCTATTAATTCATAAAATTATAGTTGCCATATTTAGCTAATGAAAACACAGGAGCCAGTTAAAATTGAATTTCAGATAAACAACTTTTATTTAGCGTAAACGTATTCTAACTGTGCTTAAATTTAATCGGTCACATTTATTCTGTATATTTTGTGGCAATGTTAACTAAATCTTTTTTATTATAAATTTTTTGGCAAATATTACAAGCATGTTTTTAACAGTTTCTTGAATATTTCTTCTCTGGGTGGATTTTTCTTGTCTCCTATTATTTTCTAGTTTAGCAACATCAGCAATTCGAAGAGAAATGTATGCTTTTGAGTGACAATAGCTATCCCAGATGATGACAACATGTGATTGCAACGAGGGTAATATCATATGATGCCTCAGAGACTTCTGGGCTGAATTTTGGCCTCAATATTTAATAACTTTGTGAATTTTGGCCTACTACATAACCTCTCTGTGCCTTAGCTTCTTCTTCTAGAAATGAATTAGTATATGTATTAAATATAAAATACATGGCTCAAAAACAGTGTCTGAGCCAGTCTTGGTGGTGTGAGACTGTAATCCCTGCTACTGGGCAAGCTGAGGTGAGAAGACTGTTTGAGCCAAGGGGGTTAAATCCACCCTAGGCCACATAACAAAACTCCATCTCCAAAAAAAAAAGGAAGTAAATAATTAGTATTTAGTTCATAAATATTACTCTGGTATTAGATATTTTTACCTTCTCTCTTGACATTAATTTTTTAAGTTTATAAACATGTATGTATTTTTAAAATTATTAGAATGAGAACAGGAATCACTTAGTGATTCTTGGCTTCCAGCTTAAATATAATACATGAGAAGGCACTGAGACAAGCCATCAGATTATCAATTTACAATTCCCTAGAATAAGAAAGTTTGCAAGCAGCATGTTATTGGAGAGAGATTTATGAGCCCAATTGATATTCATCTGTGATAGGATGGCTTTGTATCTGGATAGAGAAACATCAAAATGTAACCAATAAAATCTTCCATTTTATATTGAGATTTTATGAATATAATATTTTCATAAATAAGAGCATACAGTTGAAATTGAAATATTATTCTGTGAGATTCACTGCCTAGAGAATGCCAGAGGTTCCTTGCCAGTAGCTCACTGACAAGTCAAAAGACTGGTAACATTTAATTACTGTACTCCCTTCTGGATTCATTTTTACAATACCACTTAAGCCCACATAATACCTTAACTGGTGAAATTCATGACTACTTAGGCGCAAAGTTTGGAAACCACCGGTATCCAGTAAGTTTTGTTGGAACAAAATCTTAGTTTTAATTGAACCACACAATGAATATTGATGAGATACGCATAGTTGTCATTTGGAAAGCTAGCTACAGTAGACCCTGTGCCATTTTCCTGCAGGTATGAAACAGAGAACATAGACAAAAACTTACAATGTTGCTGAAAACCAGGGCAGACCGTCAAAGTATGTTCAAAATATAATAGAAAGTTTTACTGTGAATCAAATGCAGCTAGATAGAGAAAATGAGATGACATTTTCAGCCTGTATTTTCTCTCTGCTTGTCTTTTTTCTTTTTTTGTTTTGGTTGCATTTTGTTTGGTTTGATTTCCCAAATCTAGAGACAGAATCTCCCGTAAAGCAAAAAGAAGAAAATACCAATGTATGCTGATGAAAAAAGCTTATGTTTTTCTGGGCAAAAATTAATCTTAAAAAAGTTGAGCTGCTGTTATTTGGTGCAAGGCTGCTGGGTGAAGGTGGTATCTCCTCTTCTCTTTTTGTATTTTCTGAATGATCCGGAACAACTTATTGAATGAGCTACTAGAATAGCCAGTGCCCTAAGCCAATATCCACAGATACTGTTCACAGTACATTTACATTCACTACCCCTGTCTGAGCTGCTTTTCTGTAGGCAGACTGTTCCCCTATTTCTTACCATGTATTGTAATAACATTTGAAGATGGATATTCTTTCTTAATTAAAATTAAAGGAAATAAATTTGAAGGAAAGATCCAGCTATGTATAATCGGCTTATAACTGGCTCAGATAAATTTCAATGGAATCCTGAAATTAAATGTAGACAGTGGGAATAGAATAAATATTTTGAGTGTTGTTTCCCCTAAAATCTTTCTTTTTTAGTGCAGAAAGTAGAATATGTGATTTATGGGCTAAATATGAGGTTTAAAATATGAAACTAATAATACAATAATCAACTACTCTTCTGTATTTACTATTTTACTTTTTCCTTTCTATTTATTTGTAATATTGCTGGCTGGTCATCTAATCTCATTTTCTCAGTCATTCTTATTCCTATTCTTCTCGATTTTGACATCCATGAGTATTTTTTTAAATTTTATGTTTTAATTGTAAATTGACAAGTTATAGTAAATATTTGTTGTAAATATTTAAGGTGTACAAACCAATGTTTAGATTTATTAATACAATCTCGAATCATTAAATCAAGCTGATTCAAATATCCATCATCTCAAATACTTAAGTTGTGAGAAAAGTTGAAATTTAATTTTGGCAATTTTGAAATGTACAATATATTGTTATTTACCACATTCTCCAGGTGGTGCAATAGATCTCACTAGAAAAATCCTTATTTCTTTGGTCTAATTAAAGCTTTGGGCCCTTTGATGCTTATCTTCCCTTTCCCCCCATACTCCTTCCAGCCTCTGGTAAACACTTAGAAAGTATAGCACATCAGGTACATGTATTTACAATTCACATTAATTTTTCAGACTACTATTCATAAATATTGGCTTGTTTGTGATCTGGGATTATACAGCTTTTTGGCTAATAAGCAATGGATCAACCTTTTTCCCTAAGTGACAAAAGTCTCCCATTCATAAACTTTCAGTTTCGGATTTATTTTGCTATTTTTTTCAAAGAAAAAACACATAATGCAACTAATTGTTATAAACATATTTATGATATTTGTAAATTTTATATTTTACCTTTTTGTAAAACAAAACCATGAACTTGTTACTTAGTTATAAGGGTGAGTTTTGAAAATTTATATATTTTTCTTTTTTCCTCTTATTATACTTAAAGCTCTTGGGTACATGTGCCGAATGTACAGGTCTGCTGCATCCATTACCTCGTCATCTACATTAGGTATTTCTCCTTTTTTCGAACAATATATTGGCCTTTTTTTGTAATATAAAATAGAAAAAAATATAGGACTCAACAGGACTTAAGATGATCAAGTGTTATCTGTGAATGTGAATATCCCAGTTCTTCTATACTGAAGGTAAGATATGAAACAAATATGTGTGTTTGCATGTGTGTGTGTTCATCTGGGTACATGCACATGCACTTAGAATGCTGCTTGCTTAATTTTAGATCAGCCTTTCACAGATCTGTTAGGTTCTCTGAGAGATTTTATTTTCTAATATTTATTCAAGAAAATTTAACATAAATAACTTTGAAATGAACATTTGTTTGTTCTTCAAATATGTCATTGAAAATCTTTAAGAGTTTTGCAGCACCATCTAAAGACAAGTGTAGCCACTGAAGACTAAAAATGTAATGACAAATAATATCTATCTATGCCTTCTCTTTTCTTCTCAAATAATAGTGTCATGATTACGTATTTGGCAAACGTGCAGAAATGTTTCAAAAAGGACATTTAAAATAACAAAAGGTCTACAAAAAATTTATAATGGAGAAAAAAATTGTGGAAATGTTATATAATTCACTTCTCAATACTGTGTAAAAGAAGTTTTTCAAAACTTTCTCATTTTTATTTTTAGCTCTCCATATTTCCAGTTATGTGATAATTGGCTAGTTACTAAATCTTTCAAATCTTAGTTTCTGCTTGTGAATCATGAAAAATAATAATGGAAGTTGCTTCATAAATGTGATTTAAAGTGAGCTGAGCAAAAAGAACTGAGCAAATTTCTGACTTGTAAATTACTCTGTATATGCTCATGTTTATTTTATTATTTATTTTTAATCAACTTTTATTTTAAATTCTGGGGTACATGTGCAGGTTTGTTACATAGGTAAACATATGCTACGGTGGTGTGCAGCACAAATCAACTAATCACACATGTATTAACCCAGCACCTATTAGCTGTTCTTCCTGATGTACTCCCTCCCCTGACCCTGACTGGCCCCAGTGAGTGTTGTTCCCCCACTATGTGTCTGTGTGTTCTCATTGCTCAGCTCCGACTTATAACTGAGAACATGAGGTGTTTGGTTTTCTGTTCCTGTGTTAGTTTGCTGAGAATAATGGCTTCCAGCTTCATCCATGTCTCTGCAAAGACATGCTCTTGTTTCTTTTTGCAGCTGCATACTATTCCATGGTGTATATGTATCACATTTTCTTTATCCAGTCTGTCATTGACGGGCACTTAGGTCAATTCCATGCTTTGCTATTTGTGAATAGTGCTGTAATGAATATATGTATGCATGTATCTTTATAATAGAATGATTTATATTCCTTTGGGCACATAGCTAGTAATGGAATTGCTGGGTTAAATGCTATTTCTGCTTCTAGATCTTTAAGGTATTGCCACACTGTCTTCCACAATGGTTGAACTAATTTACATTCATACAAACAGTGCAGAAGCCTATCTTTTTCTCTGCAACCTCACTAGCATCTATTATTTCTTGACTTTTTAATAATCACCATCCTGCCTGGCATGAGATGGTATCTCATTGTGGTTTTGATTTGCATTTCTCTAATGATCCATGATTTTGAGCTTTTTTCATATATTTCTTCGCCGTATGAATGTCTTCTTTTGAAAAGTGTCTGTGCATATGCTTTACCCACTTTTTAATGGGGTTGCTAGTTTTTTTTTTTTCTTGTAAATTTGTTTAAGTTCCCTGTAGACTCTGAATATTAGACCTTTGTCAGATAGATAGGCTGCAAAAATTTTCTCCCATTCTGTAGGTTTTCTGTTCACTGTGATGATGATTTGTTTTGCTGTGCCAAAGTTTTTAGTTTAATTAGATCCCATTTGTTAAATTTTTGCTTTTGCTGCAATTGCTTTTGGCATTTTTGTAATGAAATATCTGCCAATGCCTATGTCCTGAATGGTATTGCCAAGATTTTCTTCTAGAGTTTTTATAGATTTGGGTTTTACATTTAAGTATTTAATCTATATTGAGTTAATTTTGTATAAGGTATAAAGAAGGGGTCTAGGTATTATTTTCTGTATATGGCTGGCCAGTTCTCCCGGCACCATTTATTAAACAGGGAGTCTTTTCCTCATTGCTTGTTTTTGTTGGGTTTGTGGAAGATCAGATGGTTGCAGGTGTGCCATCTTATTTCTGAGTTCACTACTCTGTTCCATTGGTTTATGTGTCTGTTTTTATACCAGTATCATGCTGTTTTGGTTACTGTGTAGCCTTGTAGTACATACTGAAGTCAGGTAGTGTGATACTTCCAGCATGGTTCTCTTTGCTTAGGATTGTCCTGGCTATTCAGGCTCTTTTTTTGGTTCTACATGAATTTTAAAAATAGTTTTTTTTTTTCTAATTCTGTGAAAAATGTCATTGGTAGTTTAATGGAAATAGCATTGAATCTACAAATTACTTTGAGCAGTATGGCCATTTTCACAATATTGGTTCTTTCTATCCATGAAATAAAAAATATAATTGAGACCCATCATCATCACCATGGAAATGGCTTTAAGAGAAAACTATTTAGATGACTATTATTGCTTCCTATTTTCCACCAGTAAATAGTTGTCACTGATAAATTGACAGCCATGAGTCTGACAAGAATGCTTAAGATATGTTATATAATACAACATGCCTGTTTACAGGGGAAAAATTCTAAGAAACAACTTATGTGTACTTCTTGGTTTCATGATACAAAATAAACACGGAAGCACCACCCATGCCACTGAGAATGCTGGACAATGCACCCTTGAAAAACATTTGCCTCCTTCATGCCCATCCTTCCTTCAGCAGTCAAAAATGACTGTGTACATGATGTCAGATCCTTTGTGCTCTGAGTGTATCATCATTCAGCAGTGAACAGTGTCAAATGGAGAGGAAGTCAACCTGGCAACGACAGTGACAGAATGCAATCATCCAGGTGATGACGACGTGAGCACTCTTTGGATCTGGAAGCATTCCCATTGCAGTGTCACAGCTACTGAAGTAGGCAGCTAGGTAGATAATACCTTAGACAGACATGGTAAAACCATGGAACATGTCCTTAATCCGATTAGATTTGTAGACATTAACCAGGCAGTCTCCAAGGCTTTTGAATTCCCTTTCAGCTCCAGCTATTACCCATATCAGCTGGTAAATGGGTATGAGCAAAATCAAGTAAACAAAACACAAGGATGGTGGCCCCAGTGCACTGCCTGATGCCAGTTCCTTGCCACATAATGCCAAAAGTGGGTCCTTTTGTCCACACCACCTAGGAAAATCTGCTAGTATTTACTTTTGAAGGCAAAATTGAGAGCCTGGGTGGGGAAATATCTGATGACATTGGCCAGTTTACTGTGCCAGAAGGACAGGACTCCCTGCTCCTTGGGAATACTGACCATGCAGCCTATAATGCCCTTGTATTGCTTATCTGCAGAAATTTGCTTACTGGCATGCTGTACCCACAGCAGCAGCTTGAGCCCCTCGATGGGTGCTACTGCTACCTTGGAGATGGCAGCAACCACTCCACCTGCCAGGAAGTCCCTGTTGAAGGACACAGTGACATCTGCCATGTTGAAAGAAAAGGGGAGGCAGCCTGCTGCAGGATGAGATTGGGCCAGGAGTTGGCTTTGACTCCAGGGCTCTGGGGACTCATGTTATTTCAGAGTGTAGGCTTGCTATTTATAAGGCACATCTAAGAGCTTCTAGTAAAAATTATGGGGCTGCAAGTCTCCTGAAATAATAAGTTTTGTAGTACTAATATATTATCTTTTTCTGTTATAAGTTCTGGTAATAAAATATGGTCCTTAAAAGCCTACCTTTTCGATATTTGTTGTGACATGTTTGATGGCCTAACACATAGCCAATTTTATTTAAGGATTCTTTTGTACTTAAAAAGTATGTGTATTCCAAAGTTGCTTCATGCTATTCTAAATATATGGATTATATCAAGCTTATTATTTTTTCTATTCAAGATTTTTTAGTGTTTTCTTCTTTCCTCTGCTTGATAATAAAAATCTTAAAAGAATTCAATTAAAATTTTCTGTTCTATTTATTTGGAAATCTTTTCTTGTGGTTCTGTGAGCTTCTTTTATTTTCCTTTTAGTAAAAATAATTCTAAGCTGTGTTTTTACAAGCACACTAGTTTAAAATCATGGTATTTCTCTATTTTCACTTGAAGTGACACATTTATATCTGGTGATAATTTTTCATGTTAAGTATCTATTTTCCTAATATTAATATGACTACTTCAGTTTTTTTATTTGTATTTATCTAAAATTTTACTTCTATTTCTTCCTTGTATGTGTGAGCTTTATATGAATCTCATGTAAATAACTATATTTCATACAGCTAATCTTGCAGACTATTTATTTTGTTGGTTTTATTTGCTTCTATTCCATTTCTTATGACTAGTCATAAAATTGAGTTATTTCTACATATTATTTTGTGCTTTCTATAAGTCTTAATATTTTGCTTCTTTTTCTTGCCTTATTTCAAATACTGATTGAGATATATTGTTTTCTTTATTTCATTATTTCTCTCTACTCTTTTGGAGATTATATCCTGAATTTCAGTTCTCTTAGTCCTTTGGAGATTTTAAGATGACAATTAAATTTATCAAAGTATAAAATTAATCAATAATCACCCTATTCTAAAATTACTACTAGGGTTTATGGTACTGCTTCAAAAGCTTTCTCTTCATATATTTGCTATTATTGTTGAGCATTTTAGCTGTATTTTTCTTTTTCATCCTACTAAATATTGTTTTTGTCATTATTTTATAAGGATAATGTTTTAGATTTATTCATACATTTCTCCTCAATAGCTTCTCTCTGGCATTATTTTTCCTCCTTCTTTTAGAAATGCTATAACTAGGTTTTGCATGTAATATAAGATATCACTTATTGTTTTTTGCAAAATCAGTTTAGTTTTTCTTGTTCTTGAAAGGCAATTTTAATGAGCACACAACTTATCTGAACTTTGGATATATCCTAACTGCTTCCATTGTTTTGTTGACAATTCAACAAACTTACATTGACTTCTATTGTTCTCCTCAATTGGTAATCTGTCTTCTTCATATATCATCTTTTCTTTTTTTTCCTTTGTTGATCTGCAGTTTCAATATAACATGTAGAAATACATTGATTTTTATTTACTTCTACATTAGCTGTTTTGAGCTTTGAATCTGAGAATTGGTTCTAGAAATTTCCGTTTGAAATCTTCCCAAGTCCAGCTGTCTCTGGCTGGACACCTCTCCGTCAAGCCATCCTCTGAAGTCAAGTTACTTCTCTCTGATGTCCAGCTATTTCTCTGCTTCTCTAGGAGTCTGGGTCTTTATAGGCACAGGATGAGGGGCAGGGCAGGTCATATGTAGTTTAGGGAAAAAACATTTGAGCAGGAAAATAGGGATAGAAGTTTTCACTTTGGACCATGGGTTTCAGGCTTTTTGGCTTTGAAGTGGCGTTTTTCCAGGGACCCAACCCTGTGTGCCTACAATTTCTCTGCCTCCTGTCACTGTCACAATAACCAATTAGGTAATATAAAAATTGATTTATGAAAATAAATATATAAATATGAGAATATTAGGAAGAAAACTTCACTCCTATGTAAATAAAATTACAACTGTGATTGAAGAACTTGTTAAAAGGAAATGGAGAGTCCTGTCTCCCCAAAGAGCAATCATTTCTCTAGTCACCATCTCTGTATGTATTTACATGTCTATCACTCAATAGATATGAGTAATAATCTGAGTGCTTTGGTTTATCATGATTCCTTCTTATTTTTTTCTGTAGTCTGAAAGTTTATCTTAGATATTCCTTTCACATTAAAATTATTTCCAACAAAACAATCAAGGAAATGTCACTTACCAACAGAGCTAATATCTAAATAATTTAGAAAATTGTTTTAATTTTTTTCTTTCTATCTAAAAGAGGAAGATGTAATTCTTTTCTACATTAGTAGAGTTTTTGGTTTGCTTTTCTTCTTATTTTGAATCATAATTCTCATAACAATGAGTCCATTTTCTCTTACTTAATTTATTAATATACTTCCTTTTCCTTGCACATATAATGAACATTTATTTACATTTGCTTGAGTCTTTTTTTCTCCTCTGTTTGTCACTTTATTGGTGCTAATGTTGAGTTCCTGTATTTTCCCTCCATAGAGTTCCTATAACTATAGGAGCCAGGCCACACACATGCCTTCCCATTGAAAACAGACTAATTTTGAAGGGGTATGTAAATTATCCTAAAAAAAAAAGTGTAACAGTATTATAAATTTCTAAATTGAATTTTCTACTTTAATTTGTCTTTCATAGATTTTTTTTTAAAAAAACATTGAATTGTTTGGTAGTACAAATATAAAATTATTATATTTAAGTTTGTAGTTTAATTTTTGACTTCTCACAATTGAGGATAACTATATTCTTGTAATAAAAATGATTTTTGAACAAAAGTGTAAGGAGCATTTTTTAACCCTGAAAGATGTTTAAAAAGTAATAAAATGGAGATATTTGTTAATATTTATTTACCACAATAACCTAGCATTTTTCTAAGTTAAAAAATAAATCTATGTGCATTGAGTCTTTTGAAAGAGTAGAAGATAATATAGAGGAAAATAAGTATTCATGATGATCTCTCTACTTAAAATAGTTTGTCAGCATAGTTACATATTTCCCAGCCAAGTATTTTCTATACTTTTGTGTACAGTTTTCTGTACTTTTAAAATGAGTTAAAAATATTGTATACTTTTCATGTTTTTTTCTGTACTTCTTCTGTATGCATTTACTTTTAGAACATTGAGCTAATTTTATTTATAAAGCTTGGCAAACTCATTTTTCCTTTGGTAGATATCACATTGTGAGTAATTGTCTTATTAGCTTTTCTTTCCTCTACTGTCCACAAAGGGAATCTAGATTTGTCCCATGCTCCATATTTTTGGTATTGCTAAACAAGGAAAACAGCTAGGATATTTGGAAACAACTCTGACTGAGGCTTAGGGATTAGACAGAGATTACTTGAGAGGGAGAAACAGAGAAGGAGGAGGGGAGAAAAACAGAAAAGGAGAGAGAGGAAGAAAAGAAAGAGGAGAAAGAAGTGGGGGAAAGAGGAGGAAAAGTAAGAGAAATTAGGTTGAAAATTGGCTTCTTGAGGACTGTAATTGGGCTCAGAGAAAGAATAGGTTAATATATTTGAAATGTTTGTAGAAAGTAACTCAATCAACCAACAATACTTTAAATCTGAAATGTTAGAAACACTGAAAATCTGCAATGATCCATTTGCATGTGAAAATGCACAAATTGAATTGTAGCTTCCATTGTTTGCTGTAAATGAATTTTCTTGGCTATTTTAATGCAGTACATGGCAAACTTTGTGTGACTTTTCTTTGAACCCCCACATCCTCTTTTTTTGACCTATGTTTTAGAGTTAAGAAAATACACACAAATGACTGTTGTACTTGGAGCCCTTTACAGATCTTCACACATTCAGTGCAAAACTTCAACATCCACAGCACCATGTTTTGCAATTCTTAACCATGCACATAGGGATCTCTTTGATCTTTTATTGGGTAATTAATAAATAATTACTACAGCCACATTTTTTAGTGACATGCTTAAAATATAATTGATGTTGAAGGGGCAATTATGAGTGTGCCTTAGAAGACATGTACATTTATGATTTATTTATTTAAAATTAAATCCTTGGAACTTTTCTATTTTGGGGTACTTTTTAATTTTGTCAATATTAAAATAACTTCAGTCATATATATATATTTTTTTTTTTTTTTTTTTTTTTTTGAGATAGAGTCTCTCGCTGTTGCCATGCCGGAGTGCAATGGTACGATCTTAGCTCACTGCAACTTTTACCTCCAGGATTCAAGGGATTCTTCTGTCTCAGCCTCCCTAGTAGCTTGGACTACAGGCAAGTGCCACCACGCCCATCTAGTTTTTGTATTTTTAGTAGAGACAGAGTTTCGCCATGTTGGCCAGGATGGTCTCAATCTCTAAACCTCATGATCTGTCCATTTCAGCCTCCCAAAGTGCTGGCATTACAGTTGTGAGACACCATGCCCAGCCAACTTCAGACATATTTTTGAAAGTTGACTATTTTTATTAATAATTATTAAATGTTTTAGCATGTTTTTGAAATATTTTTTCTTGTTTTGAAGATAAATATAAAGATACTATTAAAATATTTCACTACCCAAATATTTACTTCAAAACACAAAGATGATATAATATTGCCCGTGTTTTGAAGTAAATATTTGAGTAGTGAAATATTTTAATAGTATCTTTACATATAGGAATAAGTGAAGAAAAACCTGGGAAATGCATTTTAATGATGAGTTTCAGTCCTGAATTGTGCAAAAATACAGCATCTATTTTAACTAAGTTTCGGTAATCATATAATCCTTTATATTATTATATTAAGGCAATATTATGCTTTTATTGTTTTAAAAATCTCTAGAAATTATTTAAATATTTATAAATATTTGTAACTCATATATCAGCATAAATTTCAATATAGTATAAATTATATGAGTAAATCAAACTATGATTTAACACTATACATCTACTATGTGGTGGCAGCATATTTTTAGAAATACACAAATATATCTAAAATACACAAATATATCTAAATAGCATTATATAAAAATAATTTTCCAAACATTTTAATCTACAAATAATTAAATCATTGTGTGGAGGAATCCTTAAGACATCTTTTCTTGATCCTCTTAAAAAAAAATTAGTTACTGCCTCTAGTCATGAGTGTAATGTTTCATACAAGACAGAAAATTGCCTTTCTAATTTCACATATTTATAATTAATATAAATGTACTTATATGTACTCATGTTCTTGAAAAAAACTAACCAATTGGCGGTTTAAATATATTTTTATCTTCCCTGAAAAGAAAATTCTGCCTATTAGTTAACAGTGAGATAATGATAATTATTTCTCCACTAACAACAGATGAAGAGAGATTTCATTCTCCGTCACAGAAGAGTGATTTCGGAAAATCATATGTTTGACAGTTCCTCATCTGATTCTTATTACAGCCTCACAAGTATCAAGCAGTTGTTACACATATAGTAGGGGCACAAATGCTTTAAAATCAGATAAATTGATATCGAGCCTGCTTTTGAGAGACGTTGAGAGACATAGTCATGGAATAAAAGAAAGTAGCATGTAGTCTCCTTTTGTATTCACTTTTTCATTATTGATAGATAAATAAGACAGAAAACAAATTAATACATATTCAGTATTTAAAGTGGTAAAAGGTGATGTTTAAGAAAGTGAATCAGGGTAAAGGGAGAAATCTTGATAAAAGGCTTTATACATGTGCCATGTGAATGTGTGTGTATGTGTGGGTTTATATACAGATGATATATTATTTAATATTACTATGATATCTCTATTATAAAAATAGCTTGTTCATCTTTATGCTATCCTCTTATCCCTTCTAATTCCCATCTGGGAAGAGGTCAAGTATTCGTTTGAGAAATAACCAATGGTTCTAAATTTCTAACCTGCTAAGAAGCATTCAGATTCTGAAAACTTAAAATCTCACCCAAAGGTGTAGTTTAGGGGCAATAGTTGGATTTATATGCTTTTGGATTTCTTCTGAATGTATCACCAAGGCATAATACACTTTCCTAAGGCTGTAATGCTTCCAAATACTGGTGTTATGTGTAGCTTCAGGTCATATTTTCTATTACAGGAGATACAGGAGTATAAAAATTGCATTGCATAGTGCATCAATAAAAGAACACTATGGCCTTTATCTTATCTTACAGAAATTTCCAATTTGAAATGTGCATTTTTGTTGTGAAAATGCTTTAAAAGTTCACAGTACTTTCTGTCTCTACTGTCTGAGTTATACCCAAGCCATTTTAGTGTAAGCTTTTGTTCTGGTTGAAGATCTATGAACCAAAGTGGTGCTCTGCTTAAGAGGAAACTGAGCAGAGTGTGGCTGAGAGCACACTGCTGATGACAAAACAAAAGCAACTCTTAAAAGCATTCTGGTAAGAGATACAATGAAAGTATATATCAATTTTCACTGTAATACTGTTTTTTCCAAGAAGAAAACAATAAAATAATTTATTATAAAATCTCCTAGCTTACCTCCTCAGATATCATCTTTTAAAGAAAACTTCTTTGTGTATTGTCAAAACAGCACATTCTATGGGGCTATTTACTTCACATTGGGAAGAAAACTAAAAAGAATGCAATGCATCTGTTTTATTTTTTGCTTACATCTTACTACCGGCTTTGAAATAATTTTATCTATTCTTTAGTTTCTTGCTGTTGCCTCTATACAACCTATTGGAGTAATATTAATTCTAGTTGATAACATATTGATTATCCTGGGTCATGCTATGGCGTCCATTACTAAGACAGATGTTTGCTGAAATATTAATGAAAATAACACTAGAGATGATTTCATTTTACCTAATAAGATAAATTGAATTAATATGAATCCAAAAATAATTGGTGAAATACAGCACTATTAGGAGGAAATACAAATAAGCTAAAAGGAAACAAAGGGAATATTTCAGTGTTGTCTTTATGTGAATCAGTGTTACAGCCTCAAAGCAAGAACATATTGGACATACCTAGCAAATAAATTAATCCCATGGCATAATCAGGAATTCATAGGATTTATTTACTCTTAGGATGCCTGGAGTGTCAGTCACAGAAAATTAAATATACAAGTAAATGTGCAAACAAATTAATTTATTAATTTCTTCAGACATGCACATAGCTTTAGTATGTTACAGTGACCTAGAATTTGAAAAAGTGAATAGATTCTTTCAAGATTCTAATTTTTATGCTGCATATATAGTTTTAATTCAATTCTATAACATATGTGTGTTTTTTTAAGATTATTTTTTACCCAAATGCCCAAAACTATGATCTCACCCTGGAAATATTCCATAAATGCTTGCTATTTGCTCTTTAGAATCTATATAGCTTATGCTAAACATTTGCTTCTCCTTCTTGACAGAATATTGTAGTCCTGAGTTCTTTTTAGCCTTTATCACGTAAAATATTTATGTTTACAGAAAGGGATAAACAATTAAAATTAAGTAAAATAGTATGTATGTGAATCATCTGGACTTAATTCCACTGAAAAAATTAACCAACATGCTATTTTTAATTGTTTGTTTGCATTCCTTCTGGCTTCTATAGGTACACCCCATCTTTAAATCTCTAGCAACAAGCATATAAAAGTACAAAAGTAATATGAACCATCACTACCTGAAAGTCAACAGTAAATAGATCAGCATTTAATTGAAGAATGTGCATTCTAATTCTGTCACTGAGTGACCTTGGGAAAGTAATAGAATTACTTTTAGTTTTATTTTCTTAAATAGTTAACAATAATAAAATATAATCAAGGATTAAATTTAAACTCAGCACACAGACTGGCACAGGAAAAAGTGAACTAGTCATCATCACTCCTTCATTATAAAGGTAACAGCTAAATACTGAATTGTACCCCTTCCAAAACCTGTATATTGAAGCCCTTAACCTTCAAGGAAATAGTATCTGTCTGTCTATGTATCCTTTAATGAGGTAATTAAGGTTAAGTGAGATCAGAATGGTGGGACCCTCATAGATTAAAAATAGAACTGGTGTCTTTATAATAATAGATACCAGAGAGCTTGTTCCTTCTCTCTTCGTGTGTCCACAATGTAGGTCATGTGTGCACACGGCAAAATGGCAGCTGCCTACAAGCAGCTCACTGAAAACTGACTGAGCTGGCATCCTGATCTCAGACATACAGCATTGAAAATGTGAGAAAATAAATGTCGGTTGTTGATATCACCCATTCTATGTTTGTCAGGGCAACCTGAGTATCCTAAGACAGTAATACAAAGAACACACAAGCAATATTGTGTGCTCACAGTTATTTTTCAATGAAGAGAGATTTGCATTATTTGTTACTTTTGTGACCTATCAAATAAGACATATTTAATGTATTCATTAAAACATTGCATCTACTACAACATGTGTAGATCTTGGCCCTGATTCTGGGCATGTGATGCTATCACATCCTGGGTTGAATTTAATCTAGGTTCTAGGATTCTGAACTAATCACCACAATTAAACTCTATGTATTTAAACAACCACCTAAGAGAATATACTGGAACAGATAGTCGAAGGTTTAATGAATCTCTAACTAACAGCCCTCTTTACTGTCCATGCTTGGAATAAATTGAGAAATAAACACAGAAGTCAGACAGATGGAGACCAAATTGTCAGCTTTAATGCTGATAAAAAATAGATCAAAAGGGTAAAGGACATGGCTTAGATACGCAGCCAAATGGACTTGAGAACCTCTCCTAAAATTGGCCCAACTTGTTTACCCAGTCTTTAGGAAAACAGGAAAACTGCAGGCTACTCCACCAGAGCATCATTAATAAGCTCACCACAGGTTAAGAAAGCAGGCCAGCACCCATCTGTTTGTAAGGCAGACTTGCTCCAAAGAGGAGTGTTCTTCCAAACTCATGAGCCAGCTAACTCATTTCTTCTACCATGGGAAAATACTAGTGAAGAGACTGAAAAGGGTGCCTGCAAGGAGTATTCCTCCAGCTAAAAATCCCGCCACAGAGAAACCTGAGTAAGGATGATTGTTTTTCTTAAGGAGAATATGATTAAACTGGGAGAGATTCTGTCTGCCTGGCTGACTCTACAAGTGCTCTCTCTGTTCAGTTGAAATTTTACCTGCTCTTAGAAGTTCCTTAATTCTGCTTCTATTTCCCTCTTCCTAATTGTGTTTAAGCAACTCTTTGAAACAGGTATTTATCTTCATCATCCAGGCTGACAGTGTTTTACTTGACTATTCCATTCTTGCATTGGAACTCTTTGTGGACAGAGGCTGCTGCAGTCTCTTTTATTGACTAGTACGTAGGCATTAAATAAATGTCTGTTGTATTTAATCTGGTGTTTTATTAAAACTATCCTTTTTCTTCAAAATATACTAAGCAGAGATTAAGAACATGTGCAATTTGGACCACATTCAACAAAAGGTTCATTACCTAATTTTGCCTTCTAGGTGTGTCAGTATATCAAGGCATAAGTGAAGAAAAATCATTTAAAATGGTCGAATAAATAATGAAAGCTGTATATATTTTAATTTCAGTATTTAGAAAAGATAAGATAGATGAAATACTCCTCCCTTTAAAACTTACCATTAAGTAGCCAGTCGTGATGGCTCATGTCTGTAAACGAGTTATGGGAAGCTGAAGCTGGAGGATTTCTTGAGACCAGGTGTTTGGAACCAGTTTGGGCAACAGAGTGAGATCCCATCTGCAAAAATAAAAATAAAAAATAAAAACTATCCACAGGGTGTGGTGTCATGTGCTTGTAATATCAGCTGAGGGCTGAGCCCAGGAGTTAGAGGATACAGTGAGCTATGATTGCACCACTGCACCGCAGCCTGGGTGACGGATACTTCATCTTTAAGATAATCTCTTGGTAGCTATTAAAGCAATTTATCAGTAGATGATTCTCTCTGCTTTTGAACACATGGTAGGACTGACCTCCCCAACAAGTTGAACTCAAATTTACTCATGCTTTTTCTGTCATGAGCTATGAATTTTCTAGAGCCTTCATGCTTTCTTACGAGTTCTTTATTCATACACTCATTAATTATATTTTCTTCCTCTAGTAAAATTTACAGAATCTTTGCTGGTAATTTTTATTACCAGAATAGGTAATTATTTAACAACTGAAACAATACAGATACCGTTTATCTCATCCTTTAATTGTTAGATCATGGCTGAGCTGAGGGGCTCTGAGGTAGGGAGCCAGGGCAATCTGAGTCTATGTGGTCCCACTAAGTGACTTGTGGCAGCAACTACTTAGTAATTGATAAGAAGTATTTAAATACAGGTATATTTTTGTATTTTATCAGTTGGTATGACTAGACATCAGATTTACTTTTATTGCAAGTAATTTTTCTTTCTATCCTCATATCACCTACTCTCCTATTCACTCTCCCTTTTTCTCCTGTCCCATTCCCTTCTCTGTTCATTTCTTTGATTTTTGTTATTCTACAGTGATTTTTCTCTGTAGCGTATTTTCTTTGGCCCACGGACTCTGTATTGTCCTCTCTTGCGAAGTTAAAATTAAAGTTTGTTGTTTTTTTTGGCTCGTTTGTTTGTTTTGTTAGGAGGAGAAATTTCTCGACCTAAAATGAATTTTTTTTTTTTTTTTTTGGTAGCACAATGTGGGTTTCATGACTGCTGTTGACTCTGCCTCAGTTCAAGGTTTGGCTGATGAATTCTGTCATAAACATTGTCCTGTGTGCTACATGAGTCACATAGTCTTAGACGTTTCAAGTACGTGTTTTTTTCTTCTTTCTGACAAATCTATGGAAGCAAATATGGCAGGTGAAGAATGAAGTATGACTGAGTTAATGCTTCAGTAATAAACTAGCCCATCAGGGTCTTTAGTCCAAGAGGCAAATAGAATTTTAACTCTCTTGAGAATTGTTAGTCATGTTTGAAATTAGTCTTGTAAAAGTTTGTACGTAACCTTTTAAATAAATCTGATTCATTACACAATTTGGGAAGAAATGTTAATGTTGTCAAGGTCAGAACCGGCAGCAGGTGAAATTACAAAATACTTTAGAATAATGTTTTTCTTTTACATGATCTTGAGAGTAGGACCCAAGGTTTTACATTTTAATAGTCTCACCTGAAGTGGCTTAATACAATTTACTCGCCCCTAAAACTATAAAGAGGCATAGCTAACATTAAAGGTATTCCTTTTCAGGCTAATTATTCACTGTTTTTTTTTTTTTTAATCTTGTTTCTCATCTTAATGCATAATTACGATAATTTTGTTCAGAGTGGTGCCAGCCTCTATAAAAATTTAGATTATGAGCAGGGTCAACAATTACATTTCCTTTTCTCAGTTTATTCTATTAGTTCGGAAGAAAACATATGTATGTTGTTCCAAAATTTAATCTCTTTTCAGAGACAATAATGATAACACAATTTACCTAATCCCTATTTCCACATTTTTTTCAGCCATTTTCTCCAAGAAAAAGAAAATGACACTACCTATTAGGATAATAAAGTGTAATAATAAATAATTTATTATGTTTTCAGGGTGAATTTTAATTTTTTTTTTTTTTTTTTTTTTTTTTTGAGACGGAGTTTCACTCATGTTACCCAGGCTAGAGTGCAATGGCGCGATCTCGGCTCACCGCAACCTCCGCCTCCTGGGTTCAGGCAATTCTCCTGCCTCAGCTTCCTGAGTAGCTGGGATTACAGGCACTCACCACCATGCCCAGCTAATTTTTTGTATTTTTAGTAGAGACGGGATTTCACTATGTTGACCAGGATGGTCTCGATCTCTTGACCTCGTGATCCACCCGCCTCGGCCTCCCAAAGTGCTGGGATTACAGGCTTGAGCCACAGCACCCGGCCGAATTTTAATATTTTTAACCAAACGCTTATACGTTTAAGTTTGATAAGTACGTATCACATAAGGTAAAAAAGAAAATTGTGATTTTGAGTTATATTCAGACTACGAGTTTTCATTTTTCCACATTTGAACATGCTAATATACTACTTTCCTCAGCCTTCAATTTCTTTAGAGCCCTCTGAAAATGAGATTGTAGTGGTGAATTGGATTGTCCAAGATCAGTATGCTTGAATATTAAGTACTTAAAATATAGGATATAAATGCCATAAAAATTATTGGGAGTTCTACAAAATAAAGTAAAAGTAACCCACAATTGAACAGAGATATAAACTTTTTCAGAATAGGAGTTTTCCATTAATTTATGGTATATCCTTATGCTGAACAGAAATCTTGGCAGTTAAAAGGTGCTCAACAAATATCTGTTTGGTTGAATCTCACTAACTTGAAGTATGTAATCCTGAAAATTTGTGTACAATGCACAAGTTGTATGCTGATTTATTTTTTCTACGTAGTTTTTTATGAAGTACTCCAATGGAAAAACAATCATTCCAAAATGCAGTAAAATCATATGCAAGAACACTAGGCTTGCTTCAAAGTGTATGCCCCATAAAAAAAAATGCTGAGTAAAAATCACATATGTTTATAGGTATCTATGCACTATTTACATTCTGGCCCTAATGAATATTTTGACATGAAAGGTGAAGACTAGTAACAATATTATCTCTGACTAAAACAAATCAACCATGGAAAGTATCACTTTTAAGATGGCTGGATGTAGAGAATGACAAAATCACAGAATCTTGGAATTGTAAGGCATCTGAGAATGCAATCTCTTTATTTGTCATCATTCACTGCATAATGTGTGAGGACTGAAACCTCTGGGTCCATCGCCAACCAATTTAAGTGGTGTCTGGAGCTTGTCAGTATCTGTCTAAGGTCAGCTTTGCCAAGTGAAGTGACATGCTATAACCATTGGATAAATTAGGATGGCAACACCTGAAACCCTTAGTCAATCTTAACAGTATTCAAAGAGGCAGAGACATTCTGTGACTACTGATGTAGTGCAATAGGAAGTACACATCATTGCCCACTAAATTAGCTGTGCCAATAAATCAAAACTGATCTCACCAAGGCTCCTGCTCTAAACTTTCAAAAGGAATACAGGGAAAAGAGGATGGCATTAAGTCACATCATAAAGAAGCAGTTAACGGAATCCAGCATGTGGAGAATTCTTTAGAACAGAGATCTTGAATTCTTTATTAAATATATTTCCAGGAAAAAGAAATAGTAGGGGGAACTTATATATTTAAAAAGGGAAAAAGAGACACTCATGTATGAGCATTGTTTGATAAGGATTCCAGCAAACCAACAGTAAAAACACACATATGAGACAAGTGAAGAAATTTGAATTCTGGCTGGATATTGATATTGCATAATGATATCAATAAACTATTGTTATATTTCTTAAAAGTGATAAACTAACCATTCTTACATTTTAAAATGAGGACATTTTCTTGAGACTACATAGTCAAATATTTACAGGTATGATACTATACCTTTATAATCTTAAAAAATTATTTATTCCATATTTTATTTGCTTTAGATATTGTTTTCATTTGTTATTGTTGCCAATCTTTTTACATCTAAATGTTCATTAAGCCTGGTGGGTAATCTTAACCACATTTAGAAGTTGGCTGTGGTGTTGATAATGGGCATCATAAGATGAATTTGATTAGAGAAAATGATTCAACGATTTTAAATACGTTTTATAAGTTATTGTCAGTGGTAAATATTTTATTTATTTTTAAATTGAAGAAATAACTTAATAGGCTTTTTTAAAACAGGCTTTGGGGAAGAAATCTCTGTGAGAGTTTTTAGCTCTGAACTTTCATCATAATCTTTAGCAGTGTATAGCATTTTCTTTGTATAGGTTGAAATGTGACCTCCATCAATTATCAGACAATAAAATTCAAGCAGTCAAATGATGCAGCTACATTTCTCAAGGATACATTAACTAAGTTGTGAATTTTATATCCTGTGTGGGTGGTAGACAAAAATTTGAGGAATAATAGCAAGTGCTCATGATTTAGATTTTGTCTCTCAAATCAGAGATCACATGGTAAATACATTATCTAGAGGTAAAAATGCCCTTCAAACCCGGATACTTATGTAATTGTGGTTGCCTTTCTAACTCAGTATATATTTAACAGGATAAAATTCATATTGATTTCAAGCTGGTCATAGTTCGTAGAAGGGCAAATTTTTATCAGTTTGTGTTTAATTATCATTTCTGAGTTATTCAAGCCCTTTGTTCTCTTGCTTCTTTTTTGTGGCAATATGTCCCTAATAATTATCACATCTGTCTGATGATTTTCTTAAAAATGAAGAAGAGCTAAGTCACAAAGATAAACTTGATTATTGTTCTAGTGAAAATTTTATGAGGTCAATAATAAAAGAATTAGATAAAATTAAGATTTAATGACTTCAAACCGTTTCAATTTTTTTTTCATTTTTTTTTTTAGTTATCACAATTACTATAGTTTTTAGAGCGAACAATTCTCTTTATGGGAGTGTAGCACTGGGTAATAGGGGCCATTACTGTCAGGATAAATGGGTGCTTGCTCTGCAATCCACTGTGTTCAATTCACAGTGTTATTACATTTTCTGAAGTCTCAGTTGCCCTGTTTGTTACATAAGTATAAAAATAATTATTTCACAATACTTTTGTAAGAAGTAAATAACTTCTTGTGTATAACATACCTAGTAAGTGGTTTCTGTCATATTATAACAGGTAAGAGACAGTACCTATATTTGAGTCCTCATTCTGACATAGACTTTTTGTAGCTTTGCAACAGTTGCAAAATATCCCTCTGCCTCAGTTTCCTTACATGTATAGTGAGGATAATAATGGTATATTCTTTCTGAAGCAATAACATGACTGAGTTAATGTAAGTAAAATGCTTAACATAGTGTCCAAAACATAGTGATAATCAGGAAACACAAATTATTATCATTATAGGTATTGACAATTCATAAACGTTTCTTTCCATCTAATTCTCCTTGTCTTATGTAAAAGTCTTGAAAACAAGAATTGTCACCAATAATACATCCTCTACTTTTCTAATTTAGTGCCAGCAAATGCTACTAAGAATTAAAAAGAAAAAAAAAGTAAAAGGAATCTATATTCCTGAGCATCATGATTGAATATACAGGGTTTTCCTAGAATAAATTATTTTCACTTTAAATATAAGTACTTCTGCTATTTTTGCATTTCTCAATATTGGAGGTTAGGCACAGCAACATATTTTTTTGAAAATTTTTGGTATTATAATAATCTCTAAATGTAAAAGTGAATGATTGTCTCAAGTGGACCTATCAATTATATTCTATGCTTTGTGTCAAAGACAACTTGAATCTAGATGTAAGTATTGTACCAAGAAGTGCATTTATTATAATGAGAATTGGTGGTAGCATTAACAGCTTTAAATGGTCCTATGCTGTGGAAACCCTCTAAATTCCCACATAAAGCAGCTGGTTCGGCTTGCGAAGAGACTGGCTGTATTAGCAACTGGCTGTAATTCTACTATGAAGGCCTATCCATTTGTAGAGGCTTCCAAACCACCTGTGAAGTCTTATAGAATTACATTTCCAATAGCTGATGAAATATTCATAAGATACTTCTGGGAACAATGGCTATTTCTTGAAATTACCATTCTAGATATGGTCATACATAATTACTAAAATAAATACAATCATTGCTATTTTATTCCACCAAATATGTAGTTTTCCCTATAAGCACATTTCTTTTGAAATATGATGAGTTAATTCACAAATAAATAAGTGTAATCAGTGAAGGATTGTCTTATCATTTACCTTTTAAAATTATGTTAAAACAACTTAGAAACATGAAAGAAATGATAGAGAAAATGTGGACAGATTTTCTGACAAAAAATACATGCTTAACACATTGTAAACTGAAGCAAACATATTGAGATAGTATATGAAATGATTATAACATTTAAAATATAAACATGATGAAACAAGCCAAGGCATGCCTGAGCTTCAGTCTAATGTTCACAGCCTTCATCTTATGGTCCCTGCTCTCCTGTCATCCTTCTTCACATCCTTTTCCTCATGCTCTGCTTTAGCCATGCATGATTTCTTGGAAGCACCATGTTCCTGATCCTCTGGAGCTACACACTTTGCTTTCTAAATTGAGTGCAAAAACATTTCTACCTCACCACTAAGTCCCCATCCCTTTACCAAGCAGTTTTGAAATCACTTTATCTGGGCCTCTGAGAAATGAGATATTTGTCTTTCTCTTTGCTCTTACCATACTCAGCACTCAATCACAGTACCCTGTAATTGCTTTAAGTACCTGTTGACTTCCCTCCACAGTTAGAAAAAATGCTTATGTATTAACAGAGACCAACGCAGAGTAAATACTCAGTAATTGTGAAAAAAAATCAAAATATTAATTTAAAAAGTGGGACAAGAATGTTGACACTTTGCAGAAAAAAAATACAGATTGAAAAAATAGCAAACAGAAACTTGGAAACCTGTTCCAGCTCACCAAAGTAATGTAAATAAAATAAAGTATAAATATATTAATGTTATAAACAAATAACATTTTGCCTATTAGAATAACAAACATTGAAAAATTATAATATTAAAAATAAAATATTCAAAGAAATGGGCCTTGTCTTACCATGTGAAAGAAAGTACAAATTGCCCTTTTCCAAAAAAAATGGGGCAAATATAACACAATATTTTTATTTAAACCTAAATTTAGGAAATAACCTGGAATTCAGGAACAGCATTAAAAAAAGATATTAAATCTAAAATAATATGAAGTAGAGATTTAGAATCATTTTTATTGTCACATTACAGTAAAATGGTTATTAAAACTAAGGTATATCTATGGAATGTATATCTTTAATTGTTTTAAATTAAGTTTTATAGAGATAATAATTTTAATGCATAACAATAGAACAATTATGACATATTTATATTATGTGGTAATTACAGACATGTACAAATAGTGAAAGGATCAAAAAAAAATCTGTGGAAATGAACTTCAGATATACACTCATTGGAGAAAATGCTCACTGAATAAGAAGGCTAAGAACACAGGCTCTGGAGAAAGAGAGCTTGGACTTGAGACCTAGCTTTGATACTTGACACAGGATCTTCAGCAATTGACTTAACCTCAATATTTCTTGGTCTCCTTATCAGTAAATTCATGATGCTACCAATCCCCGTCTTACCTGTATTTTTTTTCAACTTTTATTTTAATTTCAGGGGTATATGTTCAGATTTGTTACATAGCTAAACTTGTGTCATGGGGGTTTGTTGTACAGATTACAGGTGATTTCATCACCCAAGTATTAAGATTATTACCCATTAGTTATTTTTCCTTATCCTCCTCCTCCTCACAACTTCTACTGTCCCAAACTCCCCAGTATGTCTTGTTTTCCTCTCCGTGTCCATATATTCTCATGATTTAGCCCCCACTTATAAATGAAAACATGCAGTATTTGGTTTCCTGTTCCTGTGTTAATTTGCTAAGGATAATGGCCTCCAGCTCCAACCATGTCCCTTCAAAGAACATGATCTTAGCTGCCTTAAAATGTTAGGAGGTTTAAATGGCTTGATATTTTCAAAGTACATACAAAACTGTCTCATGCAGAGCATGTACTTAAATGATGTTATTATCATTATTATGGTTTTATATTACTATAACTATTTCTTAAAAGTTTTTGTTACTGTCTGACTTGGAAATTTCTCTGCTTAGGTGATTTTAATAGTGTCTTTTACTTTTCCTATCACTGCATTTACAAGAGTTTAGTACTCTAAATTCAATAAGAGCATTCCGTGCCTGTCTTGTTCATTGTTACATCTCCAGTGTGGAGAAAATTTCCTGATAGGTGGGAGACTTAATAAATATTTGCTGAATTAAATAATTAATGTTTGAACCTAACATAAAAACTTTATCCTTTTATTAACAATCCCTTAATCCCAGGAGATTTTCCTCATCCTCATCATCAAACTTTACTCAGTATTTCTTGATGTAGTTTACTTTCTGTAAAGTGACAATTTCTTTCACAGAGGGCTTGTTTCTGAAACAAATGCAGCTAAATAACTTTCTCTTTATCCATGAAGTGAAACCCTATCAAAATTATAAGCTACTTGAGAGCAGGGGATTTGTCTTCTGTTTTTTTTTTTTGTTTGTTTGTTTTTGTTTTTTTGTATTGTCTCATGAATCTTCTATGAATAGTTTACATATAATAAATTTTAAACATATTAAATATTAAAACAACATCTCATAAGAAAAGTGTCTATCTTTGAACTGGAACCTATTTGCAATTTTATCTTCTCATATCTAGATGAATACATTTATAAAAATGATATCTGTGGCTGTAATCTCTTTCTCGTGCTCAATTAAACATAGGAAATCTTTAATAAAAACATACACATTTGACTTGAGATAGCATATGAGTGGTTTTGTAAGCTGGTTGTTTTTATAAAAATAGTTACTTAAAACATTCCCTAACAAAGTATTTAGTCAAAAGTTTATTATGAGGCATGCGGTTAATTGATGATGTGCTTTATGAACTGTCATTTTATATGTTGATGTTAATAACAACCCAGAGTTTACAGTATATTTTTATATTTAAATTATTCCAATTTTAGGCTATTTCAATAAATTTTAATCACTTGGTAGTACTTTTCATTGAGTATCACATAGAATAATACAAAAAATATAAAATATATTTGAAAAATTTCAATATCATTTACAGTTTAAACTATGTGTTCAGCAGACATCTTAAAGAGGTACCATTTCAAATCATATTAACATAGTGACTATTATACAATATATCAGCATAAGGGATGGGCACATGTAAAGCTGGAGAGATTGTGTAAATTTTTAACATTTGAACATGTGGCCAACTTTCAAAAACAACTTAAACCTTTATGACATCTTATCATTCTGAGACAGTTCCCAGTCTTTCACAATGACATTAAAATTTAAATTTAATTTTTCCTGCAGAGTTAATAATTAGCCAATGTCAGGGAACAAAAATAGCGAGAACTCATTAATTTTTATTGCTGTTTTGAAAACGTGAAAGGGGAAATATTCTTTCTGTCATGGGCCACTGAATATTACCATGTGATGGTGCTAAACTAGCTGTGAATATAGAAGTGAGTATCTCTCTATACCACTGCTGGTTCTATTTTAGGAATTTAGGAAACTAAATTAGATCTTTCTTCATAAAGTGAGAAGTTATGGAATCTGTATATATCCAGATGTTAACTGAGTGTCAGAACTTCTCTTCATTCTAAGTTCAAAATTTTAAATATTAAATACCACAATAAACAAATTTCTCATATTCAAATATATACTACTTGAAAAATTAATGAATTTAGCATACAGATCTCTAAGATGATTTGAATGAATACATTAATTATTCCTAGTAACATATTTGGCTTGTTGGATAACACCAATGAGAGTATGTTCCTCAATATTATAAAATTATGGTTAAGTTGAGCTCAGACTTCCTTATTTGCTGTTTGGCTAGTACCATTTCAAGACTCTTAGGATAATATGGTCAGTTCTCAACTTACTCCTAGCTCATATCTCTACTTTACTATTCTTGAGACCAATTTGTTGCTCCCCGAAACTTTCATTTTTCTACAATATTGAAGATTTGCTCCATATTCCTTTTACTAATAACTTCCTCTAGTCCTTATTTTATTTTACTTTGCTTTTTGTTCTCTGCAGGCTCGATTACTAATGTATCTACCCCAGATCTTCTGTTAACTGGCATGTTCTCACATCCCTTTGATTTTATAATTCTCGAAGCTTCATACCTTGCCAAACTAAGTTCCTCAGAATACTCATCACTGAATGCTCTTCTCCCGTTAACACATCATAAAAAATAATGAATGTTAATACAAATTAATTTTTCATAAAGCTATTATATGTAGATATCTTATACATTGCCAAAACAGTATTTATGGCATTTATTTATAATACAACTTTAATTCTATCAGGGACAAATCTTCCTCAAGCCTTTTCTCTCTCTTAGATGATATGATAGGCTGAAAAATGACTCATAGAAAAATAAGCATGACCTAATTCAGGAGCCTGTTAGTATGTTACTTTGCATGGCAAAAGGGACTTTACAAATATGATTTAATTATGGTCTTTAAAATAAGTGGACTACCTTGATTTATACAGGTATGATTACAGAACGACTATCTTGATTTATACAGGTATACCACAGTAATCAGTTTCCCAACTGAGCCTGCCTGAAACTCTAACCTTGACCAAAACAATGATCATACCTGATAAGAGACCTGGAAGCAGGACACCTACCCATGTAAGAAATCTCAGGATTCCTGACCCACAGAAACTATGGGATAGTAAATGTGTTTTATTTAAGTTGTCAAGTTTGTGGTGGTACTTTAAACATCAATTAATAACTACTAAACATAAGGACAGAATAACTCAATGAAGGAAATTGTTATTTTCCTATAACTTTTAGATTCCTTTCAAATCTTTTGGCTTAGCAGTAAGGAATGAATTTTCTTCCACCTCTGTTTCCAAATTTCCTATATTAATTTTGAAGTATTTTCAATTATCAGAAAGCACAGTTATTTCATGCCTTTGTGCCTTCATATATTTTGTTTTAGAAAAGCTTCTAGAAAAGTATTATGCCTTTATCAAAAAGGTTAACTTCTCTTTAGTGTCCAGTATGTACCACCAGCCTTATGTCTCTGAGAATACTCCTCTGACTACCGAGACCTACTGAAAAATCCATGTTCTGTGTTGATAGCACAGGCAAATTCTTTGTTATAACACTAATTCTATTTTATACAAATAGTTTACACATCTTTCTCCAACATACATCTGTAAGGTATTTAGGCTTTCTTTTCTTGATCTTTAAAAGTATTTAAATACATTATTTTAATTGAAAAATGATAGATGTATATAATTATGATACATCAATTATACATATATTGCAGCAAGAGCAAATCAAGCTAATTAACATATCCACCTCCTCACCTACATATTATGTTTTTGTGGTGAGAATGGTAGAAATCTACTTATCACAATTTTGAAATATAAAATACATTATTAATTACGGTAACCATGCTGTGCTCTAAACTGTATTTTCTATCTAGTGGATGTTGTGCCTTTTGACCAACGTCTCCTCTTTCACTATTTTCTGCCTACCTAGTCTCTGGTCACCATATTCTATTTTTCCTTTTATGAGTTCAACATTTTGAGTAAACTCGTGCAGGATTTGTCTTTCTGCACCTGGCTTATTTCGCATACCATAATGTCCTTCAGGTTCACCCACATTGTTGGAAATGACAGAATTTATTTTTTAAAAATTGTGTAGATATATATTTTCTTTATCTCCTCACTTACTGATGATCATTTTAATTTCCCTATCTTGGCTATTGTGAAAAATGTTGAAATAAACATGGGAGTCTTTTCTTGAATTTTACTGCAGCATTTTTAAGTAACGATCTATAGTTATACACATGAGGGTTCTTAAAAAATACTTTAAAATAAATCTGTACATTATTCAAGTTTGAGAAACATTGTTCTAGAAATTATAATCTGTTCTTTCCAATCATCAATTTTTATTAATAATATTGTTTCTTTTTTAGAGATAATATCTAATCTTTCTATCTCAGTTGGAGTATCTTATGATATAGCATCATTATAATTTCTCTAGAGGTTTTTACATAGAAGACATAACTTCTATAATAACATAATGTTCAGCTGTTGGTTTGAATGACAACTTCTGCAAACCTGTCACCCTCTCTCCACACAGCCACTGATGAAATAGAAGAGAAAAAATATCCACAATGGTTTTTATATGATTTTACTGTGCTAAAAGGAATTCATTTTACAAATGCAATATATAAATTATAAAGTATCTTCCCACAATTGTCTCTGATGGTTTAAGCTTTTTGTATAGATATGTAAAGAAGGAATGGTAGGATTTTAAAATATATAAAATATTTCTATATAGTTATACAACAGATTTTTAATACTCTCAATTTCCTATCCTGTCAGATTTGAAATGACTTAACATTAATTAGAAATAACTTTGAAATACATTTTAATCACTATCATTTTATTTTTACACTCTATATACTGCCAAAAATCAACTATTTTATTTCATTGCTTGAATATCTTTAAATCAAACTGATTTTATTTGCTAAAAAAATGTTTAGGAGAAGTTATCAAAAGGACATTGATATTTTTCCACTGACTGACAATCCAAGTAACAGTTGCTCAGAGAGTTTTTCTTACTCCCAATGTTACAACTGCCAATCAATGAGGAAGTCAACCAAAATAGATTATCGGTGCTGTTTTCAATAGATGTCAGATGCCCTCCATTTGTTGAACTTACATTGTTTTCTGAAACTAGGATTTTTTGGTTGTTCTCGTATAGTGACTTATATAAAACTTAAAATAAATAAGAAATTGAGAGTTAATTCCATGTAGCAAACTACAAAATAATTTTAACACAAAAAACTGCTGAAAATTTTATCTACAAGGAAGACTAGTTAAGAAGTATATTTCTTACATATTTACACAATAGATATCTGAAAGCTTTGGTTTTGCTGTCAGTAAATGTAAGCTGTTTAAAAATCACTCACATTTAAAAAACAAGAAGAGTTTACCTTGATGAAACTTTTTATATTAAAAGGGACTTTTTGCTTGAACTCTGCCTAGAAATGTTGTACCTATAAATAAAATTCTACTTGCATGAAACTGTTTTTATAAACTTATTTTAATACATGAAAGACTTCTTTTTCCTTAAGAAAGATTTCTGGGCTAGGTGCAGTGGCTCATGCCTGTAATCCCAGCACTTTGGGAAGCCAAGGCAGGCAGATCACCTGGGAGGTGGGAGTTTGAGACCAATCTGACCAACACAGAGAAACCCTGTCTCTACTNAAAAAAAAAAAAGATGGAAAAAGAAAGTTCTAGTGATCGGTATTGGGTACAGCCCGGCCTTCCTTTCCCAGCCTTGTCTCTCCTGTGCGCACCCAAGCCCCGCACACCCAGGCCCACCTCTGTGGCCCAGGAGGGTAGGTGCTGTGTTTGGCAGCCCCTCCCAAGCCACATGGAGTGAGGTAGAGACCTTTCTCAGGGGAAAGGGCACGGTGGCCGGGTGAGTACAACACACGTGCCCTTTAACCGGAATCCAGCTGGACCTGGGTCTGATCAGCGACCTCACCACTCATAATTAGCTATGTGACTTCGGGCCTCTGTTTTCTTATCTATAAAATGGCACAATAATGCCACGATGTAGCAAGACTCTAGTGAGAGTCAAAATAAAGAGGTTTTGAGCCATGCTGGTTGGGGGTGTCCCTTTCCCCGCCAACTCTCGCCAGGCTCACTCTGCCCCTTCGCCCTCCTCTCCCTCAGAGGCTGGTACAGTTCTGGTTCGCCACCGGGGGCGCTGGCTTCTGCATCAGTCGCAAACTGGCTTTGAAGATGGCTCCATGGGCAAGGTAAGCAGAGACCCAGGTGTGGGCAGGAAGGCGGGGAGGGGCTAGCCGCTGGGGTACAGGAGGGTCTTTGCAGCAGGAAGGGCTTTGAGTGAGCTCAGGAGAAACCGCTCCACGTGTGTCAGAGCAGCAGTTAGTGGTGAGCAAGCCACCTGCCACCTGCCCTCAGGGGCTGCACTGAGTGCACACTGCCACACACAGGCAAGTCATGTCATCTCCAAGAGCCTTCATCCCCGCCATCTGCATGTGGACCTGATCATACAATGGCCAATGGTGTGGTAAGGGTTAAACGAGAAATGTCGGGACTGGGCCCTGGTAGTTGCTATTTGCAGCCCTCTTCTGACTGGTCAGTGCCATAGGGGAGGTGAAGGCCAAATGTAAGGGCCTTCAGAGGAGGGAGAAGGGCCTTCTGATTGAGGGCAGAAGGGAAGGCTTCCAGGAAGAGGTGGTGCATCAGCACCGCTTGCACTGCAGCCTGGGCGGTAGAGCAAGATTGTCTCGGGGGTGGGGGTGGGGGTGGTGGGGATGGCGGGGGAAGGCCAGGTGTAGTGGCTCACATCTGGCGGGGGAAGGCCAGGTGTAGTGGCTCACATCTGTAATCCCAGCACTTTGGGAGGCCAAAGCGGGTGAATCACTTGAGGTCAGGAGTTCAAGACCAGCCTGACCAACACAGAGAAACCCTGTCTCTACTAAAAATATAAAATTATCTGGGCATGGTGGCGAATGTCTGTAATCCCAGCTACTGGGGAGGCTGAGGCAGGATAATTGCTTGAACCTGCCACTGCATCCAGCCTGGAGTTTTCTATATATGGAATTACGTCATCAGCAAGTAAAGATAATTTTATTTTTGTTCGCCTTTTTTTGTTGTTGGTTTATTTGTTTGATTGCTCTTGCTAGTACTTCCAGTACTGTGTTAAATAAAAGTGATGAGTGGGCATCCTTGCCTTATACTGGATTGTAGAAGAAAAGATTTTAGTTTTTCTCATTGATTTTGATGTTAGCTGTAAGGTTTTCATAAATGGCCTTTACTATGCTGTGAACATTTCCTTCTGTACTTAAATATTGATAGCTTTTGTAAAGAAACATTGCTGGACTTTATCAAATGCCTTCTCTGCATTTAGATTATCATGTAATTTTTCTCTTTCATTTTGTTAATTGTGATATATCACAATAAAACAATGTGATATATCACATTGTTTATTTGCACATGTTAAACCAGTTCTATATGCCTGAGATAAATTCCACTTGGTTATGCTGTAGAATTATTTTGATGTATTATTGTTTGGTTTGCTGGTACTTTATTGAGAATATTTACACTTATGTTCATCAGAAATACATGCCTATAATTTTCATATCTTTCCATGTCTTTGTCTTGCTTTGGTATTGTATTAAAGCAATGCTGGTCTTATCAAATATGGTTGGAATTATTTCCTCTAGCTCTATATTTTAGAAGAGTTTAAAAAGGATTAGTATTAATTCTTTTCTGAATATTTGGTGAAATGTAGTGTTAAATGCATCTGTTCATGGGCTTTTCTTTGTTCAGAGGTTTCTAATGACCAGTGCAATCTCTGTATTTGTTGTTGGTCTGTTCAGGTGTTCTATTTCTTCCTGAAGCAATATCAATAATTTGTATTTTTCTAAGAATTTATTAATTTTATCTAGGTTATTCAATTTTTTGTCATATAATTGTTTGTGATAGTCCTTTATGATCATTTTTATTTCTTAAGCATCCACTGCAATTTCTCCACTTTCATTTTCTATTTTGTTTGTTTTAATCTCTGCACCATTTTAATTAGTCTAGTTTATGATTTGTCATTTTGTTAATTTAGAAAAACAATTTTAGTTATATTGATTTTTTTCCTACAGTTTTTCAACTTTTTATTTATTTTGTTCTGATCTTTGTGATTTCCTTCCTTCTGCTAACTTTGTCTTTAGTTTGTTTTTCTTTTCTAAGTTCTTGAATGTGTGATATTGAGCTACTTGAGATCTTTCTTTTTTTAATATTTAAAAAGGATATTGCTGTAAATTTCCCTTTTAAAACTGTTTTTGCTACATCTCACAGGTTTGGCATATTTTGTTTTTATTGTCATTTATCTCAAAATATTTTTTATTTTTCTTTCAATTTCTTCTTTGACCTATTGGTTTTTCAATTATATGTTGTTTAATTTCTACATAATTGTTAATTTTTCAAAATTTCTCCTGCTACTAATTTCTAGTTTTATAACATTGTGGTTGAAAACAATGCATGATATGACTCCAGTCCTCTTAAATTTGTTAAGACTTGTTTTGTTACCTAACATATGGACTATGTTGGAGAACATTTCATGTGCATTAGAGAAGAATGTGTATTAGTCTAAACTGTGGTTCAAGTACAATATTCTCTGTGTGGTTGATTAATCCACTGTTGAAAGTCAAGTATTACTATTGACTTTAAAGAGACAAGTTTACACATAACTTGAATATATTAAAATAATGTTTTTAAATATAGAGACACAATTTTGTTTTAGTATCAGACAGGTTATGTTGACTTAGATAATTACATATGGTTAAAATAGCGATGTATCTATTACTAGAGACAGCATAGGAGATACAACTTTGATTGGAAAAAAAGTTCCCAAGTTTTATTTTGGACACAGAGAGTTTCATTTTTTATAAAGGAAAAAAAAAAGTAATGTAATAGTAGGTTGGAAAATTAAGGGTTTCATTTAGAACATTGTGGGTATTATGTTGGTCTTTGTTAATAATTTTGTAGGCCATAGAGTGAGTATAAGTTTTAAAATTGAGTTATATAAAAATAAATGTAGGAAGTATGTAGGATGGACTAAAATGGGAAGATACTGAAGGATGGAAGAGAAAATGTATTAGTTCAAGGATGAGGGACCTCTATACTGAGTTAAAATGGTGGTAAAAAATGAAAATAATATTTTTTAAAATTCAAAAGATTTTATCCTTAAATTTTCTTCAATTGATTTTAAAATTATAAAACTAATTCATGCATCTTTTAACAATTAAAGTATAACACAGAATGTAGAGATGCAAAGTTAATTTTCTTCCTTGTTTCTTCTCCAAACACACACACACACACACACACACACACACACACGGATATACGTTTGACCCTGTCTCTCGTCCTTGGGAAATCAATTTTTGACCACCTACTATATAACTTTATATTATTCCTATATATGTAAAGATACAAAGACACATGTGCCCATATAGTGAGGATTGTCTTTTTTCAGTAGAGAATTATACTATATACATCAAAGTTTTAGATGACTTCATTAGAACTTGGTAATGGATTTGATAATAAATGAGAGATGCAAATAGATCAAGAATAATAGGAATTTTCGGCCTAAGTAGGTAAAAATAGATCCTTGCAAAGAAAAGAAAAAGTGTAAGAAAAAAGTGTTTTTTGGTAGAAAGGGGTAGTTTAACAATACATAATCATTTTAGTATGGGTTCCTAAAATATATTATTCAAATTAATATAAAGTATATAATAAGAATATTATCTTTATATATTTGCCTTCAGAAAAAACAATAAGAGGTTTTAAGCCTCATTTATTTCATTTACTCAGCATTTATTTAACAATCTCTATGTCAAAGATAAGCTTGTTGCCCGCATGATGCTTACTTTCTCTTGGTGAGAAACAAAATGTACAAACAATAGAGATACAAATAAATGGAATAAGTGATATTCAAAGGTGTTAACTGATATGTATATTAGTAAACAAGGAAATATAAAGGAGAGTGAAAGGAAGCAGATAGGAGAGGTTACAACTGAGTTGAAATCTAAATGATTCAATGGAAGCCAATATTTTCTTGTACATGCCTCTAAGTATTGGTTATTATTGCGTATGTGTGTGTGTGATTACATACATGGATATAATTATTACACACTTGAGGCTGCATAAACAAATTACCACACACTTGGTGACTTAAAATAGTAGAAGGTTCTCTCACAGTTCTAGAGGCCAAAATTTGGCAGGGCCATTCGATGTGGGAGAACCCATTCTTTGCCTCTCATCTTCTGATGGCTCAAGATGTTTCTTGACATGTAGCTGCATCATTTCAGTCTCTATCTCTGTACTTCCATTACCTTGCGTTCTCCTCTGTAAAATGACCCTCTGCCTCACTGTTGTAAGGTTGTTCGTCATTGGATTTAGGGTTTACTTGGATCAACCAGTTTAAGCACTTTCTTTCAAAATCCTTGACGGATCACATACCTTTGCCATTAGGTTGCAATCACCCTTTACCATAGAATTTAATATTTATGAATATTCCTGGATATTAATATTAACATTAATATCTAGGAATCAGGATGTGGGCTGTCCTTTTTGGGGGGCCCCATATAACTTAATAGAATTTATGTACTGTATTAATGTGCCATAATTTTATATACATTCCTGTCATCCAATAGTTTATGAGAAATTTTACTCCCCTTTTTTTCTAATTATACAATGACTGTCACAAAATAGTTGAGTCATAAATAGCCATTTGATTTATCAAGTATTCTGTTCAAAAATCAATGATATGCTTGATGAGGTTATCATTGAAAAAGAAATAAATGGCTTGTTTGAGGAGAGAAGAAAAAAATAGAAAAGGAAGAGGAGATCCAGCATTAAGTTTGAGCTTGTTAGCTGGTGAACAGTATCTTCTTTATTTGTGAAAAATCGCACGTATATTTTCTCTTGAATATTTTGTTTTTGTTATTTCTATATCCTAAAATTTATAAAATACGTTGTATAATAGTTTTTCCTTTGTATTTACTTTAAAATTATTTAAAAAGGGTTAACAGGAGTTGCTTCTAGAATGCACCAAGGACATCAGTCAGTGTTATGAGCCTTCATTTTCCATGATTAAAAAAAATTATTTAACTAACAAAACTCAGTGTGTACTACCTAACAGATGTTTCAAATGTACTGTGGATAAATAAATGGGTGAATTAGTGAATTAAAGTAGCTAACTTATAATTCATGGCCAATATAACAATAGAGAAAGAAGAGCTCCAGTTTAAAGAAGGAAGGCACCCAACATAACAGCAATTTTATTTTTTTGGGCCCAAATTTAGTAAGAATTACATTCGGTAAAACTACAACCACAATAGAGAACATTCTTATTCCTTGCTTATGTTGTCTGTTAAGAAGCAATGGACTATGTAATAAATGAGGTGGTATTTAAAAATATTGTAACTCATTTGAAATCAAAATGTCTTTGATCTAAATTACATTATAGCTATCTTCAACTCAAATATTTATTGAATATTGACATAGATTTCTTTAAGCTGCTTGTTTGTTTTATAAAATAAAAAGTGGTTTTCATTTATTATGTTATATCTGTGATCACATAATCATTCAGATACACTGACTGGGGAAGTATGTGAAGTTTATAATAAAGGAAGCACTATCTCCTGGGACTATATGAAAGTGATAGGAATGACTAAAAAAGGTATAGAAACTTTAAAAGTTCTGCTTTTAAATTTATTCCCTAGAATTTGTAGTCCTTAGTGTGTCAGAGCTTCCTACTTTCTAAAGATTTAAGACACAATTTTATTTAGATTTTAGGCAGCAATGTTAATTGGACCGTTTTGTTAATTAATAATGTGTGTTGTTATTTATAGGACTTTGAGAACTGCTACAGGCTTAAATGGATTCTTTTGGCTCTAGGCATTATTATGTTTCACTGCTGTTATTTAATTTAAAGAGAAGGAAAAGGGCAACTTATACATTTTTAACACTTTCATCAGTGTCATCCTGAACTGTATAGCACATATGTCAGAATCATGAAGAAGGAAATTAACATTTCTGATGGAGATATGAATCATATTATAGAAAATCTTCATTTCAAATACTTATAATTAGGATAACACTAGAAGGAAGTACATATGACAGATATTTCCAAAAGCTTTGCCTTAAAATTTATGAATCTCATTTACATATAGATATCTAATCAATTATATCGAGTTTCTCAGCTCTTACTAACAGAGGTAAGGCAATTATGTATCACATTTTATACATTCATCACAATACAAAAGTTGCATATGCCATGATGTAAGTTGTATTTTTAAATATTGCCCAGTATATTACAAAGCTTATGATATTGTGGTGGGTCTGTTAGTATATACATCATTTATATAATAAAAATATACAGCCTATGGCATAATTAGTTATCAAAAGAAGCACAAGAAGATTGAAATGAAGAAAATAAACTAGAAATCTGTCGAAAACTATGTCCACATGGAAACATAGAATGAAAATGTGTATGGTAGCATCACTCAGAATCATTTAAAGATGGAAACAACAGAAGTGCTCAACTGATGAATGAATAAACAAAATGTGACATACTCATAGCATAGAATTCTACCACAAAAGATGAAGTGCTAATGTAAGCCAGAATATGGATGAAACTTTATAATTTTATTCTAGTGAAAAAAAAAAGGCAGTAACAAATGACCACATAAAGTATAATTCCATTTAAATGAAATGTCCAGAATGGAGAAAGCTGTAGAGGCAGAAGTAGCTGCTTAGGGCTAGGGAAGGAGGATGAGAGAATAGCGGGTCAGAGCTTATGAGATTTATTTTGAGGTGAAGAGACTATTCTAAAATTGTGGGTGCTTTGCATATATCTGTGAATGTACTAATAATCATTGAATGACATTTTAAATGGGTGAATTGTGTGTTATATGAATTATATTACACATTTATGAAAAGCTGTTAGAAGTACTAGTATGAAGAGTTCTTTAATTTACCACACTCTCTTTTTTATTAACATCTTACATCTTTATGACATATGTCAAAAATAATTAACAAATATTAAAATATTATTATTAACTAGTGCCCATATTTATTCAGATTTCCTTGATGTTACTCCAAATATTCATTTTTGATTTCAGGATCCCACATTACATTTAGTTGTTTTGTCTCTTTAGGGTCCTCTTGGTTGTAGTAGTTTTTCAGACTTTTCATGTTTTGATGAACTTATAAACTTTGATGAATTCTGGTCAGATATTGTATAGATTGCCATTCATTGGGATTGGTCTGATCTTTTTCTAATGATTACAATGAGCTCACGTAATTTTGGAAAAAGATCACAAAAGTAAACAGTGATATTCTCATCACATTAGGTAAGAGTAAATACTATTAATATGACGTACCACTGCTAACACTGGCACTAACCATATAGCTTAAACTAATGTTTGTCAGGCTTTGCCACCATAAACTTACTATTTCTTGTCCCTTTCTCATTTATTCTGTGAAAGCAAATCACTGTACATGGCCAACACTTAATAATAGGAGTTATGAGCCCCTCCTTAAAGGTAAAATATCAACCTGTATTATCTGTACTTTGGACATAAATATGAGAGCAATAGAAACTGTGGACTACCAGAAGGTAGAGGAGGGAAGTGGGTTGAAAAGCTACCTATCTGGTATGATGCTTACTACCTGTGCAGTGGGATCTATACCCCAAACCTCAGACAATATTCCCATGTATCTAAAATATAATTTTAAATTAAAAATTTTTTTGAAAGTTGATTTAAAAAATTTTCAACTACTCTTCTATTATATACTTCTAATTTAATTCCAGTGGGGTCTGATAACAAACTTCACATAATTTCTATTCTCTTAAAATTGTTAATATGTATTTCATGACCCAGAATATAGTGTTTTGGTGAAAGTTCTATGAAAGCTAGAAAATAATAAGATCTTCCTGAGGCTGGATGAAGTTTTCTATGAAACTCAATTTGATCAAGCTGATTTATAATGCTGTTTAGATCAATTATATTCTTATTGATTTTCTGCCTGCTTGATCTGTCAATAACTGATGTGAAATGTTGAAGTTACCAATTCTAGTAGTGGATTTATCTACTTCTCTGCTTAGTTTTACTAGTTTTCATCTCATGTATTTTGACATTTGGTTGTTAGGTATATACAGGCTTAGGATTGTCATGTAATCTTGGAGATTTGATTGTCTAATCATAGTGTAACACCCTTCTTTACTGTGATAACTTTTTTAGGTGAAGTGTGCTTTGTTTGAATTTAATATGACTCCTCTAGCTTTGTTTTGATTAGCACTAAAATGGCACATCTTTTTACTGTTAGAGTCTTTAAATTTAAAGTGGGTTTCTTTTAGATAACATATCATTATTGGGGCCTTTTTCTTTTTTTCTTTTGTGTGACAGGGTCTCACTCTGTTTCCCAAGCAGTCTTCCCATTTCAGCCTCCCGAGTACCTAGAACAAACATGCACATTATTTAAAATTATTTTTTGTAGAGATGGGTCTCTCTATATTGCCAAGGCTGGTCTCAAACTCTCGGCTTCAAGTTGTTCTTCCACCTTGGCTTCCTAATGTGCTGGGGCTACAGGCATAAGCTGCCAGGACAGGCCTAGTTAAGCCTTTGTATAATCCACTCTGTCCATCCCTATCTTTTAATTGGTGAATGTAGACTATTCTTATTTAAAATTGTTATTGATACAGATAGTTGGATTAATATCAACTATGTTAGGAACGGTTTTAATTTGTTGTCAGTCTTCTTTTTCTAGTCTCTCTTGTATGATTAAAATATATATATATGCCTAATCTCATCTTTTAATGTATCAACTGTGATGACATTTTTAATTTTTGTTTCTAGAACTAAAAATGTTTATGTCTGACTTATCTTAGTTCACTTTTATTAAAAACCAGTTTGCTGTAAGTTTAGTGCAGATTTCTTTTAACCCAGTATTTCCAATTCTTCCCACCATTTTGTGTGACGTTACTTTTATGTATTTCACTTATCTATGAGCCATAATAACTTAACATACTACCATTATTATTTTGAACAGTAGTCTTTTAGATTAATTGAAGGTGATAAAAATAAAATATTTTATTGAGTTTATTTTCCCTCCTCTGATACTCTGTTGGGAAAAACAGCAGAGGAGAAAGGACTTACAGAGGGCCTACATAAATTGGTTATGAGTAACATTTAAACAAGGAACAACAAACTGAGGAGGGCCACAGGAGGCCTCTGAGGAAGAGGGCCTCTCCATGCTTCATGTTATGGTGCAGGGTGACTTAGGCTCTGTTACCATAAACATTGTGCTCAGTGATGTAAAACCCCTTTGTAGCACTACGATGTAGCCAGACTTATAGGCTCCTTATAAGACCCAAGATCCATCAGCTGTACATAGATTATAAGCTAAAGATAACCACATGTTCTTGTTTTATGAAACTCCCAAACTGCCACTGTTATCCATCCCTAGAATAACATACCAGTTCCTGCTCACCGAATCAATTCTGGCTCACTGATTCACTTCACCATAACCCTTTCCCCACTACCACTCCAACTCTACCCTGTAGATCAAAGTGATTGTAACCAATAAATAGTGTGGATGATAAGAGTTTGGGGCCTTCACTGTCTCCTCCAAAGTAATAAGTGATGGCCCCTGGTCCCACTATCTCTCTTAATCTGTCTTTTTCTCATTCCTTTGTAGCCACTGAACATGGTGTACCCACGGGTGATGTAGGGCTGGTTCCTTACAATACTCTTTCTTTATTTATGCAGATTCCAATCTCTGCCCAGTATTATTTTTCTTCTGTCTGATAAAAATCTTTTAATACCAGGGAAGATCTCCTGGTGATTAATTTCCTCAGATATTTTTGACTGAGAATGTCTTTATTTCTCCTTTGCTTGTTTTTTTTTGTTTGTTTGTTTTGTTTTTGTTTTTGTTTTTTGTCTTTTGTTGTTGTTGTTTTTAAGATATGGGGCTTCACCATGTTGCCCGGGCTGCTCTTCAACTCCTGAGGTCAAGTAATCCACCTGCCTCGGCCTTTCAAAACTCTGGGATTACAGGCATAAGCTAGCACAACAAGCCCTCTCCTTTACTTTTGAAAAATAAATTTGCTACATACAGAAATCTAATGTAATAGTGATTTGATTTTCTCTTTCAAGACTTCCTAACTCTACTCTACTCTTGCTTGCATGGATTTTTATGAGACACCCTTTGTAATACTCATCATTGTTTTTCAGTAGGTTTATCCCTACTGTATACTGGGTCCTTTAAATTTTGTTTTAGTTATCATAGAATTTTCTAAAGTTTCAGTATGATATGACAACATATGATTCTTAAGGTATTAGTTGTACTTTTTATTCACTGAATCTGTGTTTTAGTGTCTGTCACTGATTTTGGAAAACTCTTGGTCATTATTATATCAAATATTTCTTCTCCATTATCTCTTTCTTCTAAAGGTATTATGATTCCATGTAAGTTATATATTTTTTTAATTGATCATAGTTTGTATATTATATCATAACTTGATAATGTCTTATATCCAATATGATAATGGAAAACAACCTTGAATAATTACTTGATAAAAGGTGACCTACAAGTGGGGAAGAAACACAAAAATGTGTTTAATATTAGTAATCATGAGGGAAATTAAAATTAATCCACAATTATATTTTACTTTCAACCCATTAAAAGATGACTGAAGTTAAAACGACCCACAATATAAAGTTTTTACCAGAAATTTGAACAACTGTAACTATTATACTCTCATGTGTCATTGGTGAGATTACAAAATAGTCCACCCATTTTGAAAAATAGATCTATCTCCTAAATTTAAACTGTACCTCAAGACTGAACAATTGCACTCCAAAGTCATTACCCAGTAGAAATTAATACATAGGCCCATGCAAAAGTGCATATATACACACACACTCACACACACACACACACACACACACTCAAAATTAGAAGAATTATTTATTAAAAACTGGAAGTAAAATATTCGCTAATTGTAAAATTAATACACTGATGATATTACCGTAATATGTTCTACTATCTGGGATTAACAAAACACATAATATCAATGTGCAATAGATGGGCAGATCACAAAACTTTAAGCGAAGTAATAAAAGCATAATTCAAAAAAAGTATTATTTTATCCCTGCTAAATTATACTAATGAAAAATTCTAGTTACATAAAGCCGAGTAGTAGTTGCCTGGGCATTTAGGCAAAAGATGGAGGGGTTACAAAGTGGAAGAAAATGTTTTAGAGATTGAAACTGTCCTAGGTCCTGATTTTGGTACTGTTCCTGCAGTTGTATCCAATTATCAACTACATCCAACTATACATTTAAACTGGATGAATTTGATTCTATGAAATAATCCCATAATAATTGCAAAGAAAAAATCTTATGTATTATATTCCATAAATTAGAAAAAGAAAATTGCTTTGGAATGTCTTTGGACAGAGTCAAAAAGGGCAACATTTATTTCCATTTAATGCAGTAGATGTCTTCTTTTAACTTGTAGAGTCTTGACTCCAGATTGAAAACAGATTGCTAATTTTGTGCCACCATGGAAAATAGTTTTACTTACTTTGAGGCCCAGAATTTTTTAATTGAAAAACTCCATCTTTGCCACAAAGCTGGAAACTTTGTCCAAAGTAGCAATTTCTATTTCATTTAAGTTTTTTTTTAAAAGTTTTGTGTCAGATAAAAATCAATCTACATTGATTGCTTCAGAATTTTTGTCTCATTAAAATAAAAAGTAGTCAGAGAAGCAAAGAAAACACTGGTTCCTAAGTCATAGTAGTTTCTAAATCACATATGCAATATAGAAATTTTCAGATACTGACCCAAAAATAGTTAAGTATTTTCACTAGTAAAAATGTTTCTAGGATATTTTTTACTGGATTCATTTAAACAAATTTATTACTGAAAGATGTGGAAAAATATAGATTGCAAGTAGAAATAATACTTAAGGAAAAAATCCATAATTTCTTATTTGTTGTAGTTATTTTCACAATTTTTCCAGTAATACACAGGTGACCAGTAAAATCTGTATTTGAAATTTTCTTTGGAATCTTCTATTATTATAATTAGAGTTCTCTATTTTATTCTTATATTAGTATTTTAACTTTATAATAGGTGCTGCATGCTACTACTATAAAGCCCAACATACCTCACACCCATGACCCTGGCTATCACTATACTCTCCATCCCTATGACTTTTCATTGAAAGAATGTAATATGGCATTCATTAAAAAGTCAGGAAACAGATGCTGGAGAGGATGTGGAGAAATAGGAACACTTTTACACTGTTGGTGGGAGTGTAAATTAGTTCAACCATTGTTGAAGACAGTGTGGCAATTCCTCAAGCATTCAGAACTAGAAATACCATTTGGCTCAGCAATCCCATTACTGGGCATATACCCAAAGGATTATAAATCACTCTACTATAAAGACACATACACACATATGCTTATTGCAGCACTGTACACAATAGCAAAGACTTGGAACCAACCCAAATGCCCATCAATGATAGACTGGATAAAGGAAATGTGGCACATACACACCAGGGAATACTATGCAGCCATAAAAAGATGAGTTTCTGTCCTTTGCAGTGTCATGGATGAAGCTGGAAACCATCATTCTCAGCAAACACACACAAGAACAGAAAACCAAACATTGTGAGAGTTAAACAATGAGAACCCATGGACACAGGGAGGGGACCATCACACACTGGGGCCTGTCGAGGGTAGGAGGCTAGGGGAGGGATAGCATTAGGAGAAATACCTAATGTAGAAGATGGGTTGATGGGCACAGCAAACCACCATGGCATATATATACCTGTGCAACAAATCTGCATGTTCTGCACATGTACCCCAGAACTTAAAGTGCAATTAAAAAAAAAAAGAAAGAGCTTAATCACCTGTAAAAACAAACAAACAAAGAAAGGGAATTGTATAATATTTAGCCTTTTGAGACTGACATTTTGTCACTAAACAAAATTCCCTTTAGATTCATCCAGGCTGTATGTATCAGTATTTGGTTCTTTTATACTTCTGTGTAGTAGTCCAAAGATAAATTTACAGCAGTCTGCGTAACTATTCACCCATTGAACAACATCTGAGAAGTTTCCAGTTTTTGGCTATTAAATATAAAGTTGCTATGAACATTAACTTTATGTTTCTGTCCAAACAACCACAAGTTTTTGTAAATAAGGTGTTTTTAGGAAATAGCCACATCCAATTTACATATTTTCTTTGGCTGCTTGCATGTTGCAATTCTATTTCATAATTGAATAATTACAATAAATATTGTATGACCTACAAGTTTAAAATATTTTTTATCTATCTGTGTCTTTTAACTCCTGCTAAAAATAATTGAAATATGGGCTGGGCATGGTGGCTCACGCCCATAATCCCAGCACTTTGGGAGGCCGAGGCGGATGGGTCAAGAGATCAAGACCATCCTGGTCAACATGGTGAAACCCCATCTCCACTAAAAATACAAAAATTAGCAGGGCATGGTGGTACGCACCTGTAGTCCCAGCTACTCGGGAGGATGAGGCAGGAGAATTGCTTGAACCCAGGAGGCGGAGGTTGCGGTGAGTCAAGATTGCGACATTGCACTCCAGCGTGGGTAACAAGAGTTAAAACTCCGTCTCAAAAAACAAAAACAGAAACAAAACAAAGAAACAAAAAAGAAAGTATGCATTCATTAATTTAATTAAACATGTCTTCATACTGAAGAAGTGATTTTTGTATAGACTAGGATTCAGGAAATTTAGTTTGTGAGCCAAATATGTCCATTAGAAGTTGTTTGTTATGTGGCTTTTTAGCTAGAAATAACTTTTATATTTGTTTAAATATTGCAAACAATAAAATTTTAAAAATGGAAAGATGGAAGTATAAAAAGAAGAAAGGAAGGAAGAAAATATAGAAATAAACGAAGAAACAGGCACAAAATAAATTTTTAAAGAGTTAATTGGGTCATAAGAAGAATAGCTGCCTAGAATACTCAGACCCAAATAACCTTACACACGAGGCCCATTTAGCCTTTGTTACAAGCAAGTGTCTATATACCAAAAGCTGAAGGAGTGGCTTGATACAAAGTTGTTTGTTATAAATTCTCATTGATTTATAGAAATAACATTGATTAGTGCTTAGCTATACATGAGTGAACTATAAGCTATGGACTATGGTGTGTGGCATGCGACATTGTTGGGTTAATTTGTATCTACTTGTAGCAATAGTAAGCAACTTCAAGGATGATTACTTAGCTCAAAGGGGAAAATGGGAAGGGAAGACTATCTCATTCCTATTTGTCTCCAGGCCTGATAATTTAGAGGATGTTTGCATTCCTCAGATAGAAGTTTGTTTTCTTTCTCATTTTCCCCTCTTGATCAAAATCTTTCTTCTTAAAAGTATTGAGAATAAAAGTCTGAGTGTCAAGGTGTTCCTTGTTGCCAGGAAGTCTCATTCCTGAGTATTCCTGTTCCACATTGGAGGAAAAGAGGAGACATCTCAGCAAAAAAGTTTAGGAGTACCCAAAAGCCAAATTGGCATAACATCACAGAGTGGTAAAAATGGGATTGTAGTCAAGTCATTGATTTACGTAGCTGTTGTCATTTGTTGAATTATCTTTATTCTTCATAATACCAGGATTTTAGTTTTCTGGGAAGAAGTAAAACAACAAGGAATGTATAGCATTTATAATTTGAATAGTAGAAATATAATGCATATGAGGATAATCAAAAAGAATCTCTATGCCAGAATTAAAAAAGGAATCTATTCCATTAGAGTACCGATTTAAAATATTATAAAGAAAAGTGAATCCACCTTCTTCTTTAGAGACTTGTTATAGCCAAAATGCTTCTTTTCTAATTTTTCCTAGATGAGTTTCTACTTCATGGGAAGTTTAATGTATATATTAAATACAGGAGGTATTTGCCATCATACATACACCTCCTTGCTCAGCTAATATACAATCCACAGTGATGCTGTTGCCTGCTACAACCTTAGTCAGTGAATCAATCGCTTTTTTGAGCTGTGTTGGAGGCAACAGTTTTATTAGCAATATTTCCTACAGTTGTAGAAAGTTTGCTGAACATGTATGTGTTCACGAGAAGTGACACCTCACAGAAGCAAAAGTGTTCTCCTAATAAAATGCATGTAGTTATCTTCTTGATGGCTGCACAGATAATTGGCAGGCTTTTCCCAAACAAAATCTTTGGGGTAAACTAGATCACCAATCATGAATAGAGCAATAGATCTATTAGGCAATAGATAACAGCAATAGGGTGGGCTTGAGGAAAGTTTGAGGGAACTAGTGCAGTTTGGGGTTTCTTTAAAGCTATATATAGAGGGATGATCAAATATCCCGAGATATTGCTCATCCTCATTCCATGCTCTTAGATATTTACAGTCTTATGAATGGCAAACTACAGACCAAAATAAATCCTTTTGGAGCCCAGGTAAGTATACTATAATTTAGAGTGCATCCATTTTGGGACACTATTAAACCATGGCTCAGACACTTTAAAAGCAAGAGACAGTTTGGATTCTGATGACAGGAGAGATTGTTTTTCTTTTGACTTCTAACAGCGTCATGCATTTTAGCATTGTCATTTCTGTATAAGGCTGCAATCATTTTGACAATAGGACTCTGATGAGGAAAACTGAAAGGTGGTGCAATCAGATTGGGATGAGTCAGGCAGATCCCATAAACAGGTTTTGTTTTATGTGACCCCTAAGTTTTGCTGCGAGTACAATTAGGACTACCAGTGAAATTTAAACCAGGATGTATCAACATATCACATTGTAAAAAGTGTCTGTCATGGGTGGCAAGCCAACATCTTGTCAAGTTTTCGACAGTGGCAATGCTCTGGGAGATTCTGATCAGAGAATTATTCCTCCATGTTATACTCAAATGCATTAAGAAGAGCAAAAACAGAAACCTGACTATAGCCATTTTGTTATATTGTATATGTATGTACTTTAACATATATGAATAAGACAAGTGTAGTGTAAGAAAGTATATTATATACAAAACAATTTTACCAAAACAACCAAGAAAGGATCCTCACAGTATGAAGTAGGCCTAAAGGCATAAATACGCCAGTCAAGAGGAAAAAAAAGACCAAATAGTTCAGGTGCAGTAGGCATTAGAATCATTCAGAACTGAGTTATAACCTGGTCCTGTGTCTTGGGTGAAATTAGAGTAACACAGATACCCCGCACTTGACATTGTAGTCAGGAAGACTGAGGTTCAGTTTCAAGTGAAGATCTCAGTGATGCAAGGTTTACACTTTGGTTAGGTTGTCTTTTTTAAATAAGAAACATGAATCTGTGAGTAAATGCCCTTACATTTGCATCACAGAGATTGATCAACAATACCTGATATGGTCTATTTTAAGGAAGTTGGAGGGAATCTTTTATTTGATGTTTTTCCCAGTAAACATAGTCTCTGTATTATAGGCCATAATCTTTGATGTTTTCATTTCCTGAGAATTTGCTATGAAAGGAATCCTTTATCCATTTGAGTTCCTTAGAGAGAAGTTTTGTGAGACTTTAGCAACAATGAAGAATATATCTTTAACAAGTGCAACTTCAAAAGCTCCTTCATGTAGTCACACAGGCATTTCTCTTATTATTTCAAAGAGATAAAACTGTTATTTTCCAAACTTAGTAGATCAGAGGTTGGGCAGAACCAAAGAGAGAGACTTTGACCAGAGGTTTAAAAACTTCAGTTACTTTTGCCAATTGAGTTTTTAACTAAACTGTTGTGCATTCTGCCAGTCCAGAGGATTGGAGGTGATAGGCACAATAGAAATGTTGGAAATTAGGCCAAATGTTGCAAATAGATCAACTTAATAGACAAGTAAGATGTTTCCTCAGTTGCTGTGGAGATCAGATGGAACTCCCCATGAAGGAATCATCTTTTCTAATAATAATTTGTCTAATGTTTGGGCCATAGATTCTCAGCATGGAGGTGCTTCAACCCAAGGAGAGAGCAGACAGATTAGCATCAAAACTTGTAAATTTGTTTTAGTTCTTTGTAGATTGTGGATATTAGCCCTTTATCTGATGGAGAGCTTGCAAAAAAATTTTTATGTGACCAACAAACATATGAAAAAAATGCTCATTATCCCTGGTCATTAGAGAAATGCAAATCAAAACCACAGTGAGATATCATCTCACGCCAGTTAGAATGGCAATCATTAAAAAATCTGGAGACAACAGATGCTGGAGAGGATGCGGGAAAATAGGAACAATTTTATACTGTTAGTGGGAGTGTAAATTAGTTCAACCATTGTGGAAGACAATGTGGCGATTCCTCAAGGATCTAGAACTAGAAATACCATTTGACCCAGCAATCCCATTACTGGGTATATATCCAAAGGATTATAAATCATTCTAATATAAAGACACATGCACACATATTTTCATTGCGGGACTGTTTACAATAGCAAAGTCTTGGAAGCAACCTAAATGCCCATCAGTGATAGACTGGATAAACAAAACATGACACATATATACCATGGAATACTACGCAGCCATAGAAAGGATGAGTTCATGTCCTTTGCAGGGACATGGATGAATCAAGAAACCATCATCCTCAGCAAACTGACACAAGAACAGAAAATCAAACACCACATGTTCTCACTCATAAGTGGGTGTTGAACAATGAGAACACATGGACACAGGGAGAGGAACATCATATACTAGGGTCTGTTATGGGGTAGGGGGCTGGGGGAGGGAAAGCAGAGGGTGGGGAGATTGGGGAGGGATAACATTGGGAGAAATACCTAATGTAGGTGACGGGGGGACGGAGGCAGCAAACCCCCATGGCATGTGAATACCTACATAACAATCCTGCAAGATCTGCACATGTACCCCAGAACTTAAAGTATAATAAAAAAATATATAAAAATTTTTAAAAAAGAAAGGAAGGAAGAAAGAAAATTCTGTCATTTGCAACACCATGGATGTACCCGTAAAACATTACACTAAGTGAAACAAGCCAGATATGTGATCTCACTTATCTGTGTAAACTAAAAAATTGGAACTCATAAACGTACGGAGTAGCATGATGGTTACCAGAAGCTTGGGGATGAGGGGAGTGGAGGGAGGGAATGGGGAGTTTTGGGCAGAAGATATGCAGTCTCAAATAGGTGGAATAAGCTTTGAGATCTATTGCACAGCAGGGTGACTATAGCTATTAATATTTTTAAAAATAACTAAGAGACTAATAGTCAAATGTCTCACAACAACAAAAAATAAGTGAAGAGATGGGTATGTTAATTAGCTTGATTTAATCATTTCACATTGTTTACATATATCAAAACATCACATTGTACCCCATAAATGTATACAATTATGATTTGTCAATTTAAAATAATATTAATTTTAAAAATAAAAACTTTTTTAAATTAAAAAATAATTAGCACCAGAACATAGCTGTAACTCTGAGATGGAGGCAGCTGGGTAAAATCCAATTGCCACGTCTCAGATGGCCCTGAAAGTAAAGGAAAATGTTCACATGAACTACAAAGGGATTGTTTAAAATTGTGTTTGGAAGAAACAGTGCAGTGAGAATAAACCTTTGTGAAGCAGTAGAGGACGATTTTCAATAATATTGCTTTCTCCCTACTATCATTTTGTCTGATTTCCAGTGAGTCATCTCATCAACATATTGCAAAAAGTGTAACTGAAGCCACAAGGAAAAATCAGTCTATTGGTTGAAAACATAAACCTATTTCTGGAGGAAACTTGCCTCCTTTATCTTTCTAGAGGTCTGTTTCTTTCTTGGGAGCTCCTGTTTATGCCTCTTTTAATAAAGTTTCAAATGAGCAATAAGTCTGTAAAGACATTTATTTCATGATGTAACCTTCTGGGATATATTCTATGCTATGGCAACAGTAAAATAGTCGTCCTTACTCTCTGGAATATCTAGTATTGAGTGACCACAAATTTTGATGATAGCAATAAATTTGAGTTTAGAAATTTCTTTCAAGTAGTCAGAGAGGTGTTGACCATTTTTGGTGGGCTAACCTGATGAGGTCCAAAACTGTGTTGCTTCCAAAGCATGCCAGAATCATAGGGTACTCTAAATGCATATCTATTATTATTACGAACATTAGCCATTTTTTCCTTCGTCAGTTGACATGCTCACTTTACAGCAACAAATTCTGCCTGCTAAACTTAGTTTATGTCTGGAAAAGTATTACTCTTTATCTTCAGTTAGAAGCACTATGGCATAACTAGCCTGATAAATTACAGATAGATCTTTCAAACAAAAAACATGAGTAAATCAAATTACATAAGCATTATCTGTGGATGTCTCTTGTAAGTCCTATTTAGGTGTGAGAAGTTGGCAGGTCAGAGTGATGCCGTCATATGGCATCTCATTAGCGGACAAAAGCAAAGGAATGGCTAGGTTCCGATTATTATAGCAAGAAATAATAACACCGTGGGAGGACAGAAGGAGAACTTCATAGGAAATGAGTCTATTAACAGAGTAATGCTGGATATGTGAGTTCAGAAGGGTTTTCACTGAGTGGGAAACACAGATGGTAAGAGGGGATCCCATAACTATTCTTTCAATGGTTATAGAGAACAAGGTGGTGCCAGAGGTTTCTCTTTTAAGCACAGTAGCATTCTTCTATTGGCTGCATCAACTTTCTGGCTGTAATATCCAACAGATCTATTTTGGTACCCATTTCTGTGAGTTATGACTTCCAAGCCATTTCCCTGGTCTTCATGAATGAACAGGGAAAACAGAAGGGTATAATTGGGATGCCCTAAGGCAGGGGCAACTGTAATATTCTCCTTGATAACTTATAGGGATTGGATTCCCTCTAGAGTCCAAGCATTCAGTAGGGTATATAAAGACCGAGCTATTAAGAAAAATAGGTATCTAGTTCTGACAGTATACAGCCATTTCCAGAAATCCTTAAAATTGCTTCTTTGTCAAGGGCTTGGGAATACTAGAATGTCTTTAATATTTTCTGCATTTATAAACAATTATTTCTTAGAAGTCAAATGTCCTAAGCATTTTACTTGCATCTGGCAAAAATGGAGTTTCTCTCTAGGAACTTTATATCCCTGAAATGCCAATTGTTTTCAGAGTTTCATGCTGTCATTATTTGAGATTTGCATAGTCAGGTGACAAAGGAGGAGATCATTCACGTATTAGATGAGCGTATGTCCTCTGAGAAATGCATTATTAGCCAAGTCATATTTCAATATATGATAAAAATATGTAGGACTTTCAGTACTACCTTGGGGTCTGACGGTCTAGGTATTCTGAGGCTCACCTAAGTTAAGGCAAGTAAGTATTTGCTCTCTTTGTGTACTAGAATATTTTAAAGCACTGCATACATTAACCACAGTAAATATCCTGCTTTCAGTAGTGACTGCTGTCAAGAGTAAGGAGGTTTGGTACCATCAGAAGTCTTGGGACCAAGATGTTGCTGATAGCTCTCAAATTCTTGTAAGAAATGTTAACCCTACTCATTTGATTTCCTTATGGAAATGATCAGAGTACCACATGGGCAAGAGCAAGAAATCATTAGACACTTTTAAATACAGCATTTTATTGTGGGTCTGAGTCCTTCTATTTCTTTAGGCATTAGAGAATATTATTGATGTTAGATAAAGGTCTAGTCAGGTTTATTTCCACTTAAATTGGGTGACTGAATGTATTTTACCAATATCAGTGGAAAATTGAGACCCTAAGTGAGACAAAGCCATTAATACCACTCATTAAACCTAGTTTAGAAAAAAAATTGTTGAGTCTGCATTTTCATAGTTTTAATAGTTTTATTCTTGTTTTGCAGTTGTTCTGTTTGTTCCTTTTGTTCCAAATTTAACACATTTAGAAATAAAGAAAAAATTGTACACTGTGCTTAAGAAAAGTATGGGAACTGAGGAAATCAGCAGAAAAGAATGAAGGCCACTGAGTGAGCTTACCTGGAATCCTAAGGCTATGATATTCCTTCCATTTGTATAAATTCACTACTCTGAGGAAGGGGACAAGTTAAAGCGGTAGTGTTGAGGACAGAAAAGCATCCCCAGTATCTCTCAGGAAATATATCTGTTTTCCATTTACGTAAATTTCTCTTTCTCCTAGGGCAGTAGTCAGGAGAAAGGGGAAAGCCTCCTTTTGATCCTATGAGCAATCCTATTCATCTTGTGGTATCCTATCTTTTATTGGTCCCGCTGTCTTTTATGTTTTCTATGGTCTTTTTTGAAATGGCCAGACTTTTTACAATAGAAGCAAACATCCGTTTAATAGTTAAAATGAGGCACCTGTCTTTTCTTAAAAGGCTTGATTTTACTAGTCAGTTGTAGTTGTAAATTTATAACCTTTGAGGCCTTAGCTTTTACTTCTTTCTGAACAGTTTTATAAAGTTGATCTGCCACCGTTACTAATTTGTGGGTTTATATATTTGCCCAATTAAGCTGGTGTCTTTTAACTAAGGTAATTTGTCCTCATTTAAGCTACTGGGGCATGTAGAATTTATAAGGAAATCATTCTGATGATCATGCTAGCCTTAGCCATTCCAGAATATCATTTAAAGATTTGTTTCAACTCATTCAAAATAATCAAGCACAGATTTATCTGGCATTTGAGTATATTGTTGAATTATCTTCCAATCTACATTTTTTTAGGAAAGACCAAGGGAATGGCATCATGAAAAGCCTTGGCTAAAGTGCAAACCATTTAACGGTTGGCTTGTCTGTTTTTGAAAATTTACCAACAGATTATACCAGCTTTCCTTTTTGAACCGTTCATTGGCTCTGCCTTCTCATACCAGCATAAAAACTAACAGACAAACATCATAATGTCCAGGCTCATAAGTCCAGACAATTGAATTTAATTTTTTGCAAACCCTATGGGATTTTGGAGCAGGTGTGGCAAGTCTTTTATGATATTCTTAAGTTCACACTTTGTCGAAGAAGGGGTATACACAATAACAGGCTCACCTATTTTTGGGAGTTTTATCTTGAAAGGAGCTGCCAAAATAGGAGTTTCAGGGAGGGGTGTCAGAAATCTAGGAAGTTTTCTTAGTTGTTGGTGGTAGTAATAGAAGGGAAAGCAAATCAGAACAGGAAAGCCAAGATAAGAGAGGATATAAATGCACCGTGTAGGAGGAGGAGAAATAGTTGGAGAAGGAAGGGTGAAGACCTCTGAAGCCTTTGAAATTTAGATATAGTTTCAGATAAATTTTTGTTTACTTTTTGAAAAAAGGCAATTTTCTCAGAATTTCTTTTGGAGGTTTCCAGGTGCCATTAGCAGTAAGTCTCCCACTCAATTTGTCTGTTTCTAAAATCAGAAAATTTCCAATCGTGCACACAAATAATTTTAGTCATTTTAAAGGACTCTCATTTCAACCATTGCTGCTATGACTATCCTGGGGTATGTGAATACATTTTTATAAGTATTTACAAGAGGATACACCTTATGTGTTATACATAAAACTAGCTGGTGTTTCTAAAGGAGGTTGTCCCTTAGAAGAATGTTTGGATTCTGAAACTTAATTTCCGCTGATTTAGGAACTTTTTGAAAGTGACCAAGGCTAGAAATATGTTTTGGGTCAAATTGTGTTTCCTATGAATGTCACCTGACATGTTGTCATCTGAGTCATGAATCAATCTCTCACATGTCTTAGAATCACTAATTGCCTTTCAGCAGCAGAGTGCTCAAGGTGTAAACCTTTATGTACACCTTCTAGCTAAGCTAAAAGTCTCTGCAGGTGTTCTTGTGGAGAGGCTCCAGGAGACTTACACAGGTCATGGATAAACATCCTGCTACCTCTGTAAAGTATCTAGCCACTTGGACTACTCAATCAAGTTTGGAAGGGATAAGTGTCTCTTAACTTCTGGGAGAGTTCACCCTCCTGCACCTACAGTTTGAAACTAACAGGAATTGGTCACAAGTGCAAAAACAAGTGTGAATTATAAGCAATAATAGTTATAAGCTTCACCTGTAGCTGACCTCAGGTGATCTGCTTGCCTCAGCCTCCCAAAGTGCTGGGGTTATAGGCATGAGCCACCACACATGATCTATTCTTAAGGAATTCAGAACCAAATGACAGTTTCACAATGTTTCATTTAGATCATCTGTGGACAGATGGTTTATTGAGTATCAAGTTAACTAACTTTCAGAGTTTTTTCTATACTGTTAAATTATAAATTCCATTATAAATTTCTCATTAAAATTTTCTTCTGCAAAAAATGTTAATTTTATTCTCAAAAAATTTTTTTTGCTTGAGTTCTTACATTATGGCTCTCAAGTTGCTCCTCATTACATTTCTAGTACACTACATTACACATTTTTAAATGTTCTATAAATTTCCTTCAGAAAATGCTTTATTGTTATCTGATACATTTATAGTTAATGTAGCCAAAATTATCTGGATAGCACCCTATTTCAAATGTCTAGCTATATCTTATTTTTAAAAGTTAATTATTTTGTGTTTAAGACATAAGAACAAATAACAGTTGTAATGTTAATTTTAAAGTTTTATTGTTGTAATCAGTAAATAATAAATGTTTATGTCAAAAAACTGCTTGATTAACAGTATGTCATTTTAACATTAAATATTTTTTTACCTAGTGCTTTATTACAATATAAAATATTTTTAAGTGTTGGAAATAATATATTCTGTTAAACATAATTACATTTTCTCATTACTGTATTATATTAACCAGACTTCACAGACATGTTAGAGCTAAAAAGTAGGTGCTTTCTTGGTAAATAAGAAAAAAAAGTGAAACTTGGTAAGAAATCTGTATGATGATTAAATGAATCAAATATGCTAGAACTTTTTGAGATCACCATCAATAAAAATTTTTAAGAACCCAGTGAATTTGCTATGATGTCAAATCCCATAATAATGACTGTCTTTTCTTCTCACTTCTGCTTTACAGCATTTTATGAGGATAAGATGACCCATTGTAGTATAATTTAATGATGGAAATGAATAGCTCTCTGGGAGGGCCAGCAAAAGAATCTTATTTCTTTAGGATAAAAGACTATAGCTTTCATTTTATTAATATAAACAGCATAGTAAATAATATCCAGCATTTTCAAAGAGAGACAAGGATAAGATTTGATGTTTGTCAAACTTTTTTGTTTTTGAGACGGAGTCTCACCCTGCTGCCCAGGCTGGAGTGCAATGGTGCCATCTCGGCTCACTGCAACCTCCACTTCCCAGGTTCAAGCAATTCTCTTTCTCAGCCTCCTGAATAGCTGGGATTATAGGTGCCCACCACCAAGTTTGTTCAGCTTTCATAAGGATAATTTTATTTGGGTTTCAGGCTAACCACCAGGGAAGACCACATTTCCTGGTCCTTTCTCCAATCAGACCCACAGCATCAGAACAGATCTGAAAAACCCTCCTTTTTATTTTTTTCTAGACAGCAATTTAGAATAATTAGGGCAATTTTTACACAAGACTGTTTGGCCCCAGATCTTGTATACTATATCTTGAAAATTGACCATTATCTTAAAGGTGACATAATTAAAAACAGTGGCGGTGGGCATGAAGTTTAAAAGCACAGGATGTGCAGTCATGCATATTGGTGCTGTTAGGAATTTGTCTCTCCCAACTACATGCTTTGTAGCTTTAAAAAAGTTATTAATGTTCCTAAGCCTCCATTTGCAAAACTGGAATGAACATGAAAAGATCGTTGAGAGAAATAAAAATGTAATCCGTATGAAACCCTTTGTATAATATCTGAAATAGAATAAGTTAATTATTTATTGTTATTAAGCAGCCTTTGAACTAATTGCCTCAAATGACACTGAGTCTAAATCTGAATTTAGGTTTACTGTATACTTGTCCTAAAGGCAACTCTAAACTGAAAATTAAAAATAAGTAGATCTGCCACATAAAATCTTTGACCATTTCTATTCATTTCAATTTGGTATACTTATGAAACTTTAGCTTATTAGCCATTAGTTGAGAGTAGTAAATGCTACTCTCAGCTAATGATATCATGATCACATTTCTTTATCCTCTCATACCTGCAAGTTTTGCTTCCAAGCTAAACACCCACACTATCTTCTGCTTGATTACATTTTTCTTAATTAAATGGTGTGTACAGCTTGCATTTTCAGTTAACACAGCAAAAGGAGCTTGCACTCTCATAAGTCATTTTTATGAGTTGGGCCCCTATAATTTTAATGTGGCAATTAATTAAGTGCTTAATAAAACTGTGCTTTATTTTAGCAAAGCCTGGTTGCAGGAGCCAAGTAACGAGTTTGTCAGCATTTTTGTTACTAACTCCTTTATATCCTCTCTATAATTGTACTATAAAAATTTGCTTTGGGTACAAATTTTGAAATGGTGTAAACTGCAACAACAAGCTGTTCTTCAGATATAAAAATAATCAATTTTAGGTGTGACCCTAAGTATGAAGAGAGGGTTAACCAAATTATTTTCCTGCTTCCCTGGAGTATTATGTACATTACATCAAATTGTGTATTCTATCTGACTATACAATAATGACGTTTGGTCATGCTGATAGATTCTTTTAATTCTTTTGATTAAATTGTTATATCTCTAATGACGATATGCTCTTAAAGAAGATGAGATTTTAAAATATGGCATCAAATTAGGATTATAATTTAGTTATATTTCAATTAGAAAAATACTTATACACTCCTATGAGTGCATGGATCTTCCTAAAATATATTATACAAAGAAATGTCCTTATGGCAATGTTTTTCAATTAAAAACATCCAAATACAATAATTAATTTTGTTACATTTTAAGAATTATATCATGAGCAATGGTTCAGAAAATTGAGCCTTCAGGAATTCTCACTGAAATATTTATTATGCAATGATATAAAATGACTCAAAATATGAAAAATTAACTCTAAAATATAAATATTTATGAAGATGTATTTCTATCTAGTTTGTCAGTATGGGCATTTTAGTAAAATGATGGGATTTTTCAGGAATTTTAAACTATTGGATTAGTATAAGAGAAGTAAAGAGCACATTTAAATGACAAGCTAAACATAAAATTCTTGCTGCTCTTCAGAAATAATTGAAACGAAGTGTTACACTTTTTTTTCAGAGTGGTCCATTTTAGAAAAAGCTGAAACATAACAATAGAGCAGAATTATTCAGTGCATCTTAGAATGTCTGCATATTTTTCCTCTGCCTCTGTGTAAGGCCCTCAACTGTGGCTAGATAAGCATGAAAACAAAATTTGCTGATTAAGCAATGATGAGACACAGAACAATTTATATGAGATTGGTAACATCTAACAGAATAATATATATGAATGTAGGTGAAATTAAGGGATACTTCTATCCTCTGACCTCATGGAATATGCAATCATACCCATAATAGAAAAAGCTGGAAAAAAATATGTGGATGGAGATCATATGTATAGCTAATAAAAGGTTTTGAAAAATTACCCCAGATTTCAATCTCTTGGCCACATTTACCAAATCAATTTTAAAATATGTAATTCAAGTCAATAAATTCAGGTGCAAAAATTTTGCATGAGTGCAATCGACTAATATTCTTATGTCTGCTTTATGAGTGATTTTGTCCAAAGTGCTTTTAATTTAGAATATCTAGTAGGTGCTTATAACTTTAGGCTAATGGACATAATGTACAATTTAATAGGCTAACCTATTACCACTATACTCACTAGTAATTTTGACATTTTAATAATATTTTTCAATATAATTTGTAAGAGACTGTTTCCAGATATGTAAACATATAAAAAGAAAAGCTTGCATGTATCTGTACTCAGATATTGGAAGTTCATGTAAAAAGCATAACAGACAACATATATATGTTACATACAATTTCATATCACTCACTTGTACTGTGATTCTCCAACGACCATCAGCTATCTGAATGAATATTGGCAATATAGATTTAATGAAAACAAACAAAAAGAAGACTAAAGTATGTAAAATATTTCTGTAAATATCAGAAAGCATCAAACATTATCAAAATTATTTGATTAGGGGAGGTGGGGAGGTCAGGGAGGGATAACATGGGGAGAAATGCCAGATGTAGGTGACAGGGGAATGGAGGCAGCAAACCACATTGCCATATGTGTACCTATGCAACAATCCTGCATGATCTGCACATGTACCCCAGAATCTAAAGTATAATTAAAAAATTATAAAATTTTAGTTTACACTGTTGGTGGGAGTATAAACTAGTTCAACCATTGTGGAAGACAGTATGGAGCTTCCTCAAGGATCTAGAAATAGAAATTCCATTTGACCCAGCAATCCCATTACTGGCTATATACCCAAAAGATTACAAATCATTCTACTGTAAAGACACATACACATGTATGTTCATAGCGGCACTGTTTACAATAGCAAGGCCTGGAACCAAACCAAATGCCCACTGATGATAGACTGGACAAGGAAAATTTGGCACATATACACCATGAAATACTATGCAGCCACAAAAAATGATGAGTTCATGTCATTTGTAGGGACATGGATGAATCTGGAAACCATCATTCTCAGCAAACTGACACAAGAACAGAAAATAAAACACTGCATGTTTTCACTCATAGGCAAGTGTTGAACAATGAGAACACATGGACACAGGGAGGGGAGCATCACACACTGAGGTCTGTTAGGGGGAGCCAAGGGAGGGAAAGCAGGGAGGTGGGGAGGTCAGGGAGGGATAACATTGGGAGAAATGACAGATGTAGGTGACGGGGGGATGGAGGCAGCAAACCACATTGCCATGTGTGTAACTATGCAACAATCCTGCAGGATCTGCATGTGTACCCCAGAACCTAAAGTACAATAAAAAAAAATATAAAATTTTAAGGTGTCAGTGTAAAGATTATGTGTTCATTCCTTTATTTGAAAATTATTAAAAACAAAAAAGTGCAGAAAAAATTTATATTTCATAAGACTAGACAAGAATAGTAACTTTAAGGCATAATAGTTGGAAATGGAAGGAGTTGGAAATGACTTCTCTGCCTATAGTTAAGTGACAGTACAATGAAATGGTAGTAACCTGCAGAGAGAGGGACTAATTAGAAACAAGACAGTTTTCCCTGAAGAACTCTTGAAATATATAGAAAGTAGTGACATGAGGTACTGTGGAGTACAAAGACGAGAATGGGTACAAAGATGAGAATGGGTGCAAAGGCAAAAGCCTGTTCTAAAGACTATGTAAAGAACAGTTAAACTCCCAGAAAGCTATAACAACCCTAAAACCCAGATGTCTTCTCTATCCAGTTCCTCCTACTACAGGGAAGTACATAAATTGGGGAAATTGAACCAAATATATCCGAAATGAGAGGCAAAGTAAAGGGTAGAATTAAACTATGAAGAGAAAACAAGCTAGTAAATAAAAATTAACTAAATAGGGAGAACTCAACAGGATTGATTTCCCATAGTCCATCAGTTAGACGATTGCTATCTGTAAAAATTAAAGTCTCAGAAAGTAAGCATATGGATACTGGAATAGTGGAGAACCCCACAAAAAATTTCTAACTTCCTGAAAATCCTACACTTAATTGCACCAGTTAAGGAAACCTGTCTTTGCAAGTCATCTTTTTTAGTGCTTAACTCTTATATATTAAATGGCAAGAATGAATCAGTAGAAGGTGTTGAAAGACTCAATCAGGAAAGACAAAACTGAAGCCAAACTAAAACAGAAATATTAATACAGAGCAGAAAAGACAGTAAAAACAGTAAATTTTCAAAAATCTAAACTACGATTAATATCTTCAGAGAAAAAAGTTATTCGGTCTATGATTTCCCCCAAAAAAAAAAAAAAAAAACCACATTGAAAAAAAAAACATGGAATGTGAGAGAAAAAGCTATTATGGTCAAAATAAATAATTTAATAGAAGCTCTGGAGCACTGAATGATGAAGTCACTGAAAATAGGAAATTTGAGACATAGAAAAGAAAATACACAGATGAAATTCAAGAGTTTTGATATCAAACTAATGTATACTCTGAAAAATAAAGAATGTATAAAACAAAAGAGGAAATATTCAAAGGATGATACAAGAAAACATTTTTGGACTGTAAGTAATAAATCCCAAGACTGAAAGGTCCCAGGAGAAACCCTGAGAATCAAACAAAAGAAAAAGCCAGCCCGAAGTATGCAACAATGTGAATTTTCAAAACACCAGGAATAAGATAGAGATTTTAAATCCTTCCAGCATGAAATAAATAGTACATAGGAAAAATACAAGAAAAATAAACATCTTCAGTCAAACAGAAAAGAGAGAAGACAAAGGAGCCATAGCTTCAACATTCTTAGTGAAACCAGTTTAAGTGCAAATTTCTTTTTTTCTTTTAAAATTTGTATTTGTATAAATTTGGGGTAGAAGTGTAATTTTGTTACATGGATATATTACATAGTGGTAAAGTCAAGGCATTAGTGTATCCATAACCTTAATAATGAACATTTTACCCATTAAGTAATTGCTCATCATTAACCCTTCTCCCACCCCACACCTTGTCAAGTCTCCATTGTCTGTCATTGGACACTCTGCATCCATATGTTCACCTTATTTAGTTCCCACTTATAAGTGAGAATATTTGGTAGTTGTGAGAATATGTGGTATATTTCTTTCTGTTTCTCATTGTTTTACTTAAATAATGGCCTTAGTTCCATCATGTTGCTACAAAAGACACAATTTCATTCTTTTCTATGGATAAATAGTACCCTATTGTGTATATATATCACATTAAAAAAATGAGATTGCCCACTGATTGACACTTAGGTTGATTTCTTATCTTTGCTAATGTAAGTAGTGCTGCAATAAATACATGGGTTCAGGTCATATATTCTGGATATAATAATTTATTTTCTTTTGGGTAGGTACCCAGTAGTGGGATTGCTGGATCAAATGGAGTTCTATTTGTAATTGTTTGAGACATTTCCATATTGTTTTCCATAGAGGATGTACTGATTTACATTCTTACCAAGAGTGTATAAGCGTGTTCTCTTTTTTCCACATCTTCACAAACATGTTTGTTTGTTTGTTTGTTTTTGTCTTTTTAATAATAGTCATTTTGACTGTGTAAGATGATACCTGATTGTGGTTTTAATTTGGATTTCTCTCATTATTAGTAACAATGAGCATTTTTTCATATGCTTTTGGGCTATTTGTGTATATTCTTTTGAAAGATGTCTACTCATGTCCTTTGCACAGTTTTCAGTAAAATTATTTGGGGTTATTTTTGTTGTTTATGTTGAGCTAACTTTGTTCCTTGGAAATTCTGAACATTAGTCCCCTGTTGGATATATAGTTTGCAAATATTGTCTCCCATTCTGAAAGCTGTCTGTTCATTCTGTTGATCATTATTTTTGCTGTGCAGAAACATTTTAGTTTAACCAAGGTCCATTTGTCTATTTTTGGTTTTGTTTCTTGTGTTTCTGAAGTCTGAGTCATGAATTTTTTGCCTAGACCATTGTCCAGAAGAGTTTCCCTAGGTTTTCTTCCAGTATTCTTACAATTTTGGGTCTTGAATTTTAGTTTTTAATCTACCTTGAGTTAAATTTACATATGGTGAGACATAGGAGTCCAGTTTCATTCTTTTGCATATCACAATCCAATTTTTTCAACACCAGTTATTGGAAAGGGTATCCTTTCCCCAGTGCATGTTGTTGTTGACTTTCTATTTTAATCATGTGAGATTATAGAATACATTGATTTTCTGATGGACAGCAACTTCAAAGAGATACTTCCAATGGATCCACTTTTATGAATTAGCTGGGGAATATTATTCCTCAAAACAAGTATAAACCAAGAAAAGAGGGAACATACTACTCTATGAATGAGAAAGCAATGAGAAAGAATAGGAGAAAAATGTGAAAAGAAAAAAAGACAGAGGGGAGGGTAGAAATACTACTAATGATAGCTAATATTTCTTTAACACTTATTGCTAACTATAACAATACATAAATAAAAATATAAAATTAATATTTAATTCTCTGTAATATGGATAAAACCCATATGTATAATATTAAATAGAAAGAGCTTACATAAGAGACTACAAACTGTGTTATTTGATTTTCTGTAAAATTAAAAATCAGGCCAACCAACACCACAATCTTTATTCTAGTAAAGATTCTGAATTACAATGATACAAAGTAGGTAATAAAATAATTAAAAGCCTATCTTTTTAATTCATAACTAGAGGACCTTGACTTTGTAAACATAGAGAGATATTTGTTTGTTTGTTTTAAGAAGGAAATTTCTAGGTCGAAATGAGGATTTTGGAGGCACCAAATTGTGTATGCAAAGAAATAGGATAATTTTAAGAAGTACACATAAATTGCTTGCTCCTACTGGAAATCATTGCAAGTCTTTGTGTACCACTTCATGAACCTAAATGATTGCTTCTAATTTCATGAACCACTTTTCCAAAGATTTAGAAAAAAAATCCTTTGTATGCTTACAATATTTTGGACTAATTCTTGCTGTCTTTAACATACCCCCTCCTTCCAATTTTTACCCTCACTTGAAAGTTGGACAGTTTTTAACAGTTCCCTATTCTTTTCATGCAAATGCTGACCTTTGTATTTCAAAAGAAAATTTATAGTAGAGAAAGATTTTTATTTCCTCACAAAGCAGAGGGAAAGTGATTATTTAACATAATGAACACTTTTCTCTCTTAGCTCACATTTACTCTACTCACAGAAACTTATATTTTTCATCCCATACCTGTGATGAAGATGATCCTCACAATTTAGAATAACACTAATTCAGTTGTAGACATAATTTCTGTTATTTTACATTATTATACATATAAACTGTATTTTAAAGTATTATTTATTTTAAATTGATGCATAATAATTGGCATATTTATGGGGCCCTGTGTGATGTTTTGATACATATACACAATGTACAATGATCAAATTAAGGTAATTAGCATCTCTATCACCTCAAATATTTATCCATTTATCATTTATTTTTAGTGAGAACATTAAAAACCTCTCAGTTATTTTGAAATACATGATATTATTAACTATAGTCACCTTACTATGTCACGGAAGTTTAGAACATATTCCTCCTACCTAACTATAATTTTGCATCTGTTGACCAACCTCTGCCTATTGCTTTCTCCCCCTTACACTTCCCAGCCCCTGGTAACTACTATTCTACACTATACTTCTTTTTAAAAAATTTATTTATTATACTTTAAGTTCTGGGGTACATATGCAGATCATGAAGGTTTGCTACACAGGTATGCAGGTGCCATGGTGGTAGTTTGCTGCATCCATTGCCCCGTTATCTACATTAGCTATTTCTCCTAGTGCTATCCCTCCCCTTGCTCTCCACCCCCTGCTATCCCTCCCCTAGCCTCCCACCCCCCAGGCCCCGGTGTGTGATGGTCCCCTACCTGTGTCCATCTACACTATACTTCTATGAGATCAACTTTTTAAGATTGTAAGTATGAATTAGATTATAAGATACATATCTTAGAGGTTTTCAGAGTGGCCCATGTTATTTCTCATTTTATGAGTATCATGGGCTACTAGTGAGATAAAAATGTCTTTGTAAGAATGTCTCATTACCAGGTTTAATTGCATTAGACATAGTAATGATATTGTTTTATTTTTGACATATACATTTTATTTAAAACAGAATTCACACACTTTAAGTTAGTTTTAATTTACAAGAGATTAAGTATATGACTTTGTCAGCCACGTAGATGTAATCTTTATTTATGCAATGTTTAGTTGTCTCTTTAATGAACGTTTTGTGATTGTAGTTACCTTATTTAATCTGTAAACACTTTAATGTCTATGTAGTTTTGATAATAATAGTAAAAATTCTCCAAAGTTAACAATATATCTTCAAAATATGATTGTAGAAATGGAGAACAATCCATTAAAACTGTGTACTCTTCATAATTCATATTTTTTTAACCATTCACACCCATCACCTCAGTTAAAGAACAATCTGTCATTATAACTCCATTGGAAATGTGCTTACATGTTTAGACAGATGGGCCTGCCCTGAGGTTCATTTTCTAGCTTAAATGCACAATTGACTTTATGCTTTTAAGAAGCAGCTGATGGAAAATAATTGTATGTACAAGAGCTTGTTTAGAATGTGCAATGGATACTCAATGTGACAAATCAGTCCATAGTCTTGACTCCTAAAAAATAGTTTTTGTATTAAGAATACATTGTTTAAAATTCAATTGCAATAATTAGACTAAACCTTTAAAAACTTATTAATGCAAACAACTAAAATTTTGATACTCAAAATATCTGTCAAAAAATTGACAGCATCATTCAGAACTGAGTAGTGATACTTGTGAGTATGCAAATTATAGTAGCTTTCTTAACTGCAAAAATCTAATTACCTCATGCTAAGAGAAAAAACAGCTTTGTTGTTATTTATACGTCTTTCTAATGATTTTATATGGTAATACTTGTGAGACCAAATTTTTCTTCGTATGTCTACCAAATATCAATCATAACAGAACTGATATAAAATCCTTCAATGAGTAACACCTAACACTTAAAGAAAAGAGGTCTATGTTTTAGATTTTTTTTCTCTCTGACTCACTCTGAAGGAAGGCCCCATAACTTCTCCATGTTTCTGGTTTTTCTTTAGTGTTTTGCAGGGGAAAATGGTATATACATATAAAGACAATTTGAAAAATGTTACACTAAATTCTGGAAATACAAAACCCAACCTTTAAAAAATGAATAAACTATTCACAATTTGTGCTCTCAACTCTTAACCTATCCTCTGGAATGTTGAGTCAACACTACTGCTGACATATCTAAAAAACACATTTCAAAAATATTGCAACAGATTGATAGACATTATTTTTTGCCCACATTTTTCCAGGATTTATTGCAAATTCTAAAGGTCAGTTATTTAAAGCTTCCCCTATTCCAGGTTAATGTGTATTTTTATATTTGAAGGTATTGGCTAAATTCTTGACTGTCCACTTGTCTTCATTGCTGTAACAGCAACGTTTAAGGCACATACCCTGAGCTCTTAATCATTACAAATCTTACCTTGATTTTAACATATTCTTGAACTACCTTTTCATGTAGTTCAATTAAAAGGATAAATGCATCAAATATCAGATTGATTTCTGCTTCCCTTTAAGCTGAAAATCTATTTGGAGGGAGCAGAGGATACAAAATCCAAGTTATTTTGCAGTGCAGTCATACTGATACATTGCATAGGTAAATTATGCTATTATTCTAATCATCAGCATCATCCTTATGTCACCATCTTGGTTAAAGTTTGGTATTGAAAATAAGTTAAAAGAATACAGCATGGACCACTGCCTAAGGCATATAGTTTATTTTTTAAACTTCTGATGACTCTAAAGAAAATTTATATTTATTTTCATCAAAATTTTAGGAAAAATTCTTACACATATTTCTCAGAAAAAATTAATATTCTTGTTTTTATTTTACAACATTTTTCAAATTTCACAGCCATATGTAAATAACTTACAGCACAGATTGCCAAGACCTTATCATTACTGACAATGGGCCAGTGTTAGTTCAGTTAAGTTTAGAAAAGGTAATCAATATAATTATCTAAGCTGTCACCATCATTACAGTCCATGGTTTTGTTGTTATTGTTACTGTTTTTTGTTATGGTTAAAAAAAATTCTAAGCTGTTCTGAAGTGATTTCTTAAGAGGAAATAGCCCAAATTTGTTTATGTTTGGTTTTCTTCGCTCAAGGCATCACTCAATGTCTAAAATCAGTGGTGCTAAATCATAATGATTATATTGGCACTCACTCCTATTTTACCCATCCAGGCTCACTTGATCACTTACAGCTCAAACAGGAAGTATACTTTCTTATTCACATAAACCACATTTCATTAAATTGACAGAGTCGTGTTTATTAATATAGAACGCTATTTTTTTTTTGAGATAGATTTTGGCTCTTGTTGCCCAGACTGGAGTGCAGTGGCATGATCTCAGCTCACTGCAAACTTTGCCTCCCGGGTTCAGGTGATTCTCCTGCCTCAGCCTCCCAAGTAGTTGGGACTACAGGCATGTGCCACCATGCCAAGCCAATTTTTGTATTTTTAGTAGCAACAGAGTTTCACCATGTTGGCCAGATGGTCTCAACCTCTTGACTTCATGATCTGCCTGCCTTGGCCTCCCAAAGTGTTGGGATTGCAGGCATGAGCCACTGTGCCCTGCCTAACATAGAATGCTATTTATTCATTTGCTGGAGCTATATCATGTCTGTTCATTTTTTATTACACTTACATTTACAGAATATGCAATAGAGAGAACACTCTAGAATCAGAGTTAGCAAACTAAAACCCACAATACAATCCAGCCTATGGCCTGTTTTCTACAGCACATGAAGTACCCTGGTTTTAACATTTTTAAAGAATTGTAAGCTTTTTGATGTGATGTTGCAATCGGCTTGCCAGTATTTTATTGAAGATTTTTGCATCTATGTTCATCATGGATATTGGCCTGAAGTTTTCTTTTCTTGTTGAGTCTCTGCCGGGTTTTGGTATCAGGCTGATGTTTGTCTCATAAAATGATTTGGGAAGGATCCCCTCTTTTTGGATTATTTGGAATAGTTTCAGAAGGAATGGTACCAGCTCCTCTTTGTACGTCTGGTAGAATTCGGCTGTGAACCCATCTGGACCTGGGCTTTTTTTGGGTGGTAGGCTCTTGATAGCTGCCTCAAATTCAGACTTTGTTATTGATCTATTCAGGGTTTCAATTTCTTCCTGGTTTAGGCTTGGGAGGAGACAAGTGTCCAGGAATTTATCCATTTCTTCCAGGTTTACTAGTTTATGTGAATAGTTGTACTCTTAAAAATGTTTTGCATGTGTTATTTTATTTATTCCTCACAACACTCCTGCAAGTACTATTATGCTTATTTAATGTGTAAAGAAATCAAAATAAAGTGTTATAATTGCCATAAGTATTAACTCTTCAAAACAAGCAAACAAAAACCTGGGAATAAATGATGAAAAATACAAAACTTAATGAAGAAATGAAGAAATCTTTATCATTTTGAAGAAAAGGAATTTCAGAAGCTGTCAGCTGAACTCCTCTGGCATAACATTTCTTGCTGATATAATTCAAGGCTCATTAGTATTAAAAAGTAAATGAAGCAGAAAATCTATTCAAGACACTGAAATCATATATAGGCCAGAAGAATTGTACTTTGCCTACTAGTACAGCACCTTAGGACAGTTTCCCTAGGAAATGAACTGTAAGGCAGAGATTTGCAAGCCAGTTAGTTACTTAGATTACTCTTAAAAACAATGCATGCAAGAGGATAAGTGGAAAAGATTAGGAGAGAAGACATTGATTTGTGACTCAGTAGTACCAGAGGACTCAGCCAATTTCACCGGGAACTCTGGAGCTGAGATAATGCCTCAAATTGCTGAGAATTTAAATAAGAAGGGTAGGCCACTGTTTTAGTTCGTTTTCATGTTGCTGTTAAGAACACACCCAAGACTGGAAAATTTAGAAAAGAAAGAGGTTTAAGGGACTCACAGTTCTATGTGGCTGGAGAGGTCTCATAATCACGGTGGAAAATGAAAGACACACATCCCATGGCGGTAGACAATAAAAAATAGCTTGTACAGGGAAACTCCCTTTTTAAAAACCATCAGATCTCATGAGACTTATTCACTATCATGAGAATAGCACTGGAAAGACCCGCCCTTAGGATTCAATTATTTCCCACTGTGTCCATCCCAGAACATGTGGGAATTACGGGAGCTACAGTTCAAGATGAGATCTGGGTGAGGACACAGCCAAATCATATCAGCCACTGTGCTCTGCATGAACGAATCAGTAGGTATATTTCTGTTTAGCTGTGATATAATTTGGCTTGTTTGTTCCTTCCAAATCTCATGTTGAAATGTGATCCCCATTGTTGGAAGTAGGGCTTGGTGTGAGGTGTTTAGGTTATTGAGGTGGATTCCTCATGAATGGCTTGGTTCCCTCCCCTCAGTAATGAGAGACTTCTCACTCTATGGGTTACCGTGAAATCTGATTGTTTAAAAAAATATAATGGGCATCTCTTGCTCTCTTTCTGTCTTGCCATGTGTCATGCCTGCTCCTCTTTTTGCCTTCAACCATGAGTAAAAGCCAAGCAGATGTTGGAACCATGAGCCAAGTAAACCTCATTTCTAAGCCTTGGCAGTTTTTTTATAGCAATGCAAAATGAACTAATGTGAGCTGGTTAAGTGCTGTAACCTTATCCCCACTGAAGGTCAAATTCCACAGAAGGGCTTAGCTGACTGTTACCAGCAAACAAGAGTGTGGCTGGGAATGAGTACCAGATTTCTAAAGGGGAGACTGGGCTGTCAGACCACAGCACACACCACAGTCTACTCTTTGCTCTGTTCAAATCTTCTCTATTCACATAGTAATTTTATGCCACCTGGAAACAGTTTCTTAAAATTCTGGAGTTTTGTCATTGCAGATTTTTATTTCCCCTCTAGAGAATCATAAACTAGAAAAATTCGTAACAAAAATACTGCACTGGTGATGAGGCTGCGCCTGTTGTTTATCACTTATTTCCTCTTCATTTAACCATTCCAAATTTCTCTTAAATTTGGCCTATGTCGGCCGGGCGCGGTGGCTCAAGCCTGTAATCCCAGCACTTTGGGAGGCTGAGGCGGGTGGATCACGAGGTCAAGAGATCGAGACCATCCTGGTCAACATGGTGAAACCCCGTATCTACTAAAAAAAATACAAAAAATTAGCTGGGCATGGTGGCACGTGCCTGTAATCCCAGCTACTAAGGAGGCTGAGGCAGGAGAATTGCCTGAACCCAGGAGGCGGAGGTTGTGGTGAGCCGAGATCGCGCCATTGCACTCCAGCCTGGGTAACAAGAGCGAAACTCCGTCAAAAAAAAAAAAAAAAAAAAATTTGGCCTATGCCTTTGCAGATTTAGGCAGTTCACCTGTTGGGGTGATCAAGGCCCTCATGCTTGAGGATTTTGAGTCATTGGATGACATGAATGATCAAGAAGCTGAGGGAAGTGGTAGCAATAAAAGGTCATGATCCCTTGTGCAGTTAGAGATCTGAGCCAGTATTTAGATATAGAAACCTTTGAGGGGAGGCTGGATCCACACAATAAAAGAAAAAAAAAAAAGTCCTGGAACAACAAAAGATTTTTGGTAATGAATCTCATCATTTTTTTCCTAAGGAGAACTACAACCATGATTTAAGTAACCATACACTGAGGAGAGAATATCTAGATATATTGAGAAAGTCATAACACAAAACCATGTATGGAAGATGCTCAGAAAATTTATAACAATATATTTTGTGTTAATAGCATATGTAAGAAATGTATGACAGCACTAAACCAAAATATGGGAAAGAGAAATTGGGAATGCACTACTGTAAGGTCCGTATTTCATATGAATTGTGTCCTTCCATTTATCCTCTATTACTTTTTCTTTTTCTTGAGTTATGGCAATGGTAAGTAGAGAGATGTAAAAGAATTTAATTAAAATGAAACAAAGACAAACCAAGATTTAAAAAATTAGGAAATTAGTTACTCTGGGATATCACTTTTGTCATATTGTAAAAATTAAAAATAGCTGTCAATTTCTGAACATTTATTCTCATTTATACTGTATAACAATCAAGTCATACCTACATGATTAATTATACTTCACTATAATAATTCAGCACAGGCATCAACTCTTGTCTAATCCATATCCTCTACTTATTGTACAATGCTGTGTCATTTTTCCTTTAATATGTCATTTCTTAGTGAAGTCCTTTCAATGCATTATTCTCTTTATGTTGCTTGAAACAAAAATTATTCTTAAAAATTTTCTTAAGATGAACATAATTTTAAGAGTTACTATGTTAGCCTTATGCAATCAAACACATGAAATATACATTTTTCTAGATTTATTGATGTGCATTCTAAATCATAATTTAACCAAATGCTTTAAATGTGCTTTGGAAGGAGGGGAAATATAAAGTCAACGAAATGATATCTATAATCTATCATACTCTATTAAAATATTTATTGGAACACTATCAAAATTCCATACTAAAATATCTATGACACAAAGTGTGCTTTAGAAGAAGTCAACATTTATGAACTAAGAAAATGCAGTGCCTTATTTACAAATATATATATATATATATATCTCCAAGGTGATTCCCTCTCCAGGGGGACATCCAGTGTCCCTCTCAGGAAAGTAGCAACTTGAAATAGAATCTGGCATGCCTATGGCCTTTGGGGAACAGGGATGCTTATTTCCTCTGCCTTCCTTGGCTACCTACATGGATACCCATGTGTCATCCCTTTGGGATAGATTTTCGTGCACATGCTGAAGTTGTCTTTCTTGACATCAAGGTCAGAGGCATTGATGTGCAGCAGGTTTCTTTAGTCATCAACCATGACTTTCCCACCAGCAAGGAAAACTATAATCACAGAATTGGTCAAGGTGGATGATTTGGCTGTAAGGATGTGGCTGTTATGGTGACAGAAGAAGGCAAGTGGACTCTTCAAGACATAGAGACCTTCTACAACACCTCCATTGAGGAAATGCCCCTCAGTGTTGCTGACCTCATCTGAGGGGCTGTCCTGCCACCTAGCCCCAGCCAGAGTTCAGTTTTGGGGGGTGCTGAGGACCAGCAGGAGAGGGGAGGGAAGGGAACTAAGGGATGAACATCTTGTCATTTCTTTTCTTTGACTAAATGTTACATTTTGAGGCAAAAAACCCCCACCATATTCTGGAGTTTATAAATATGTATTTAACCCTTAACAAGGCAAATGACTCATACATAATACATAAAATATATTTAAGAGCAACATTTATTCATAAATTAAACTAATTGTCAGTATTAAAAGGAATAACACTCATTTTGATTTGCTAGCACTTCACAAGGTATTGTAGGATTTTAAAAAATATACATATCTCAAATTCATGAAAATAATTTCATGCACACTATAAACCTATATCAACATTATAATAATGGGTTAACAACCAACAGAGCCTAGGAAAACATTACTGGTAAATATCAATATAAGTATCAACTTCCTGATGCTAGGTGCAGAGTTAGATATCTTTTTATTAATAATCTGAAACAAAGAAGATATTTTTAATAAGATCTTACTAAATTTATAAAATAGATATTTAGCGTGGAAGTTTATGTAATATATTACAAAGTAAAAAGATCAAAGAAATATATTTTACAGTGATAAAGTTATAATCATTTAAAGTGGAACATATGGAATTAGAAAGTAAAGCTTCTGTGGAAAAATAATCAAAAGCATGCTATCAGTGAGATGGGTTGCTTAGAAAAATATAATTTATTAAAATCTATAAAGGCTGCTGCTGAACTGTAAATTAAATGAGTGAGCATTGTGCTGTGGCACCAGGAAACATCAATATATGTGTGACTTAATATTCAGAGTTTGTGTCTCATTATAGAAAGCATTTCTATTTCTTTTCAAGTGTTCCTGGTGAGAAGTAAATTACATATTTAAAAAAACGGAAGCTGTTATGATCATGAAATATAAACAGCATTAAACAGCTTTACAATAAATGAATCTAACAAAGCTTGATCTCATAGAAGTAGGTAGTAGAATGGTGGTTACCAGAGGCTGGGATGGTTGTTGGGGGAACGGAGATATTGGTTAAAGGATGTATAATTACAGTTAAATAGGAGGAAGAGTTCACGAGATCTATGGCACAACATGGTGACTATAGTTAATGACGATGTATTGTTTTTTGGAAAAATGCAGAGTGAATGTTAAATGTTTTCACCAGAAAAATGATAACTATGTGAGTTAATACATCTTCACAGTAATATTTTTATATATTAAAAACTGGTAGGCATTTCAGTATTTGATTTGAGCACCTTTAGTATTACAAAATAAGTACATATTGTCTTCTCATTTATTATTTACTTGAACATTAAAAACAATTTTGAGGTGCCCCAAACATTCACTTTTTATGGGTTGATTTAGAAACACTTAACAAGGTGGACTAAAATAATCTTGCTAGTTAACACTGCTTGAGAAAATATAAATGAACTATTAGGAATCCTAAGTGATGTGACTTTCTTAAACTCTTCATCTATTTTTTCACTGGAGTGCCTTTTTACCAGGAAGAATAAATATATATTTTCCCCAGTGTAAGCTCTTCCCCTGAGTTTACTGATTCAAAATGTTAGCTAATTTTTAGTATGCCCTTAGGTTATCTTTTTCACTAATAGTTTAATAGCTGTTGCAAGCACAATAGAGCAGAATCAATGGCTCAAAGAAAGAGCTAATCCTGATGTAGTATAATTCTTGTTAGAATATTAAGAAATAGCTGGCTTTTTTTCTCCATAGAGGCACAAAGAAGCAGTGTAAATTTAACATAATTTCATTCAGTCTTTAGCAATATTTTAATCCAATGATACTACCTAATCAATTGAAAATGTCTGACTGTGCATACAATTACTTCATTTCCAGATCTATGACCTTATTCTCTGTCTATTGCCTTTGCTAGAAATGCCCTTAGTTGTTTTTCATGGAGCATTCCAATTCACAGCCCAATAATAAATTTGAATTAATAGTCTAATTAAAGATTATAAAATTAAAACCATGTTTGACACATATAGAGTGTATCAAAATTTATCTAAATGAAAATTTAGCACAAACCACTTAGAGTATTTTTTCAAGTTCTGAAAATAAAATCTGAAAGTTAAATTAATAGTAAGTGTTGATTAAATTAGCATAGCTACACTGTGCAAATAAAATATATTACAAAGACTCTTTTTTTCCCCTCTGAGTATGAAACATTTTTCCAAGGTCTATGTATCAGAAAATTTAATCAAGATGAAAGTAAGGTGACTTCAGTTTGGTCACAAACACAGGACGTCTCGTTTTCAGAGCTAAATAGGAGTGAACTGTCCTAAGTGTGAAAGCTATTTTTCAACTAAAATAGGAAAAGATCAGATCAGACCACCTGTGACCATTATCCATATCTAGCACAAATAGCTCTGGTGACAGAACAAAATCAGTTCATTTTCTTCTTGAGAACAAGGTATATTTGCCAGAGAAGTTTTGTCGTTTCTCTCTGCCTCTCACAGACAAATAGAAATAACAACCAGATTCTCCCTAGACTGATAGTAAGGTTAGACACTAAAGATCAGACATGCCTCCTTCTGATCCATAAACTTACAGTCAATTAATTCATTGTTACAAAAGGGAATATTTAAAATAAATAGCATAGCTATTAAATGTTTGTTTTTCAATTGTAAGTTTCTGTATTTATATATGTGTACACTATATGTATTTATATATATATATATATATATACACATCTACTTATATGTGTATATGTATATTTATTCTTATGTATGTTATATGAAATAAAGATTTTACAGTTGCAATTTACAAAGTTATAATTTTTATATAGATTATTTATTTACATTCATATTTGACCAAATAGATGTACTGAATATATAAAATAATGTAACTGACATGTCTTGATGTGCTTTTAGCATTTGACACCTTTAATATAATTGTTCAGTAGCAAAAAATCATAGTTTTTGAAACATAGGTTTTAAAGAAACGTTCTGATTTTTCCTAAGCATTCATATTTAGAAGGGGATTCTTTGATCTTTGTGTGCTCCTAGAGAAGTAATTTTACCTTTCTGAGTATAATTTTCCTAATGACTAAAGTCAGCATGTCACAACATTTGCCTTCCGTGATTACTTCTATAGTTCTCTAATTCTCTAATTCAATGAATTATTTAAGCATCATATATGTGTTAACTTTACATATTCATGCTCTTTGTCTTTCAAATTCAAACTTTCCTTTAAGATTTTTGACCATCTATCATGTATTAGAATCTATGGTGGACAGAGAAGACAAAAATATATTAAATTTATTTTATCAACATAAAATATACAATTAAAATATTGCACTAATATATCTTGAAGCTGTCCTAAAGGTGACTCTGAACAATTTTATTGCAATAAAATTAAATAACTTGAGTCAAAAAGATGCTAGAAAATTAATGAAAGTGCACATAGTTTTTTTCTTGTCCTAACCCCTATCTCTCCTATACCTTGTAGCCTTCATAGTCCCTGCTAACCACCATTCTACTCTGCTTCTACGAGTTTAAGTTTTTTAATATTCCATATATAAGTGAGATTATACAGTGTTTGTCTTTGTATGCCTATTTTTTTTCACTTAACATAATATGCTCTAGGTTCATTAAATTATACATAGTTCTTTGCAAAGAAGTAATTCTCCCATATTTCTTAGGATTTTTGTTTTATTTTTAAAGAGTTTATTGTATTTTGTTTTGATAACACATATATTATATACTCACTTAAAATATATACTCACTTATACACTTAGTGGAAGTTTAAAAAACAGAAAAGGGTAAAAATAATCACTGTTAGTATTTTGTTACATTTACACATCTTTTAATTATGTACTTTATGTATTATTTTAGACTTTATTTAGCATTATAAGTAATTTTCAAGTTCAGTTTTTGAAAGTCATAATCTAAGTGCTTTCATAATATGCCATAAGACACAATATAATATTTTTGCATGCTGAATTTAATATTAATTCTCATTTATTTCATGTTCATGGAAGACAAGAAATAAATATCTTATTCATGTAATATTTATATATAATTTAAGTATCTGAATTGCAATGTATTTTTTCTTATACTTTTAGTTATCAAAAATGTGACAAGAATATTTATGATGAGTTATATTTTCTCATTGCTCATTATTTCCTATTGATAATTTCATTTTGTAAGAGTCTCCAATTTGTGTCAAACTATCTCCTGAAAGCTACAAATCTTTGCCTATACAATTTGCAACTTCCTTCTCAATTCACATGAAGATCAATTTCTCCAATATACCCTTGTAACTGAAAAAAAATCAAATTATTTTTACAAAAACACAAAATGTTATTTACATGTATTTATTTAAATATCTTCACTGGTTCTTTATTTATTAGAGTAGGAAATATGACTCTTCTGACTGCTCAGAATGCTCTCATAGCTTGCCTTTCCTAGTTCTTCATGGATTTCTCCAACAGGAATTATATTACATTTACAGAGGCCAAAGAATCACATTTTTTTTTATAATTACATATCTATGCTCTTGATACCCTCTTACTAATCTGAGTTTCCACATTTGCCCAAACCCATCAGGAAAAGCAGCCTTTACTTATTAGGATTCCTGTGGCATTCACTGACACCACTATGCATTTAATGCCTACTTATATGAAAATTCCTTTTAGTTTTTAAGTAAAATTTTAGTTTTATTCTTTATATACTAGCTCATATGATGCCCTTTGGAAATGAGGGTTTTATATGACCCTATTTCTTTGTCACAATAGCTGTGGTAGTGTATAACATGCAGCAGATGCTTGACAAAATAATTGTTTTTATACTCACTAATTGTTTAATTCACCTACACAAAAGATTGTGTTTATATACAATGATGCATAATAGAAAGGATATTAGTCAACAGTATGAACAAATATAGTTTTAACTTTGTTCCACATTACTCATCTCAGATATTTCACATAAATTTATTAAACAGTGAATAGATCCATGTGAAATAAATTGAAGGCACACTTAAAAATTTTTACTTATAGAAACATAGAATAAATTTACATATTCTATTTTATATGTAATATAGAAAAAAACTCTGAAATTGCTGTAAGAAGCCCTTTTTCTAGGTTAACCTCTGTCTTTTATAAGCTAGGGTTTCAACTCACGTCACTGAGACTGCTTTATCATCTTTAGAAAAAAAGACTATTTCTCATGGTTATGCTGGGAACAAATTAAATAATGAGTATTATAACACTTTAAAAATTGTCCAACATCCATGAAACATCAACCAACATTTTTCCTTGTACTTGTTCTTCTACCATGTTCAGTATTATTCCACATGTTCCAAATAATAAAAATTAGTTACATTTGTGTTCATAATATATACAAATTATCAGAGACAATGACATAAAAAATCTACAATATTTGTAAGTTGGCTACCCTGTTGGTTCCAGTGACTGGAAAAAGTAGCATTATGAATTTTGAATTTTCCCCTATAAAACAATACAGTTTCAAAAGGTAATAAAATGAAACACTTCCAGGATTTTTCACTGTGTTCAAAATTCTAAAAGGAGTCATAATTGCTAGCAATTATTTAAATATGATTAATAAACAAATGAAATTAAAAATAAAATGAAATGAAATTAGAGGAGAGCATGTGTCAGTTTTGTTATACAAGGTAGTGACCAAGCAAAATAAAAATAAAAAATAACTACTGGCCATTTTTGAATATCATTATAAATTGGTTTGGGGAATTATAATAAATATAATACAGATATGATAATTGGAAGATTTAAATAGGGGAAGCTTCTTATGAGAGTTATAGAAATTCAAATAGGAGGGGTAAAGAGGTAGAGTCTTTGATATCTTTTTACCTCCCATATTAGGAAAATTATGGAACTGAATTGTAAGACAACTTATGAATATATATTTACTCATTAAACTTCCGAGAAATTTATGTGTGACAGAGAAAGTCAAAGTTTTTATGAAAGCAATTTTTTAGATGCATTAATATTTGCTGTCATTACTCTGGAAATCACCAATCTGATAACTTGACCTTAAAATATAAAAAGTAGTACCCATTCTTTTCCTTTTTTTAAGCTATATCAGTTAATGAAAGTGAAAGATAACTGGCGCATAGTAGGTCTAAATATTTGTGGAATAAAATAAATAAATGTATTATTTAATTATGGTTGAGTCTCTATAAGACAAATATTTGTTGCCTATTAGTTTAAATCAAATCTGCTTAAATAAATGATCACCCAGAAACTGAAATTAAACACTTGATATTCTCTTGAAATTTTTCTGTAGAAATGTTGCCAACAATGTAACAGATCTTCCACCTCTCTGGTTAGCTGCTAATAACTAAATTGCTGTTTGCTGATAAAACAATTGTGTTTTCTACATTTGAAAAAGAAAAATTACAATCGTACTTTCTACAAAGAATTTCAAAATGCAACAAAAATAGTGTGTAATTTTTTAATTCTCCTTTTAAAAATGTTAACATTAGGAGTAATATCTTGTAACAAAGAGTCCAGTCTGTGATTTTCAAACAGCTGTGGCTTCCTGAAAACTGACTTTCAAAACCTAGGCTACTAAATTGATCCAATTTTATTGGGGGGAAAAAAGCCCTAACTAGCTCATATCTGGATTAGCACTTTCACGTCTTCTAATCTGCGGTACGATGACCTCAGGACAGACATCTGTGTGTATGTCTTGGCTGAGTTCACGTACAACCATCTGTCCATGGAAGAGTAGCCTCCTCAAAATTGGTCAGAGCCTTTGATAAGAGACACAGACTGCACAATTTTTTTCACGATTGATGTCCTCTCCTATTATTTTATGCTGAAATAAAAACATGGAAAATGCTGTGTTCTAAGGTATATCAATTCATTTTAAAATAGCTAAAGCAGTCTGAATCCTACTACAGCTTATCTTCAATATAAATGAAAGTTTTTTTAAAAATTTAAATCTGATATTTAAAGTTTGAATGAGTATCATTTAGAAATATATAAAAATAACAAATACATTATTAGCAAAATCAAATTACTGATTCTAAAATAGCACTAATTTTTACATGTTAAAGAAAATGGGGCAAAAACTGAAAGAACAAGTGTAGCATAACTATAGTAAAGAATAGCTTATTTCATACTTGGAAATTACTAAAAGTAAATGTTAAATATTCTTATCACAAAAAGTAAGTGTATAAAGTGATGGATATATGTAATTAGCTTGCTTTACTCTTTCACAAGTATACATATAATCAAAACACCACATTGTATACCACAATATATAAACTTTTTCTTTGTCTATTATAAATACCAATTTAAATAAATAAATATAATTTTTTTAAAATAAGTTGAACTTGCTGTGATTGAGAAACAAAAACAACATAAGACCTACCATTTTTTTCAACAGGCAATAATAAATCTGTAGGATACAAATGACCTACCAGGTGATCGGAATAATGACTATTTTAAATTTTCCATAGAATAATACAACCATAATAAACAGTATTTATTTTTTAAAAAGCAAACATTTTGTTAGAAATATGTCATCTTTGAGCTACTTGAAACAGCACTGGCCTACTGTTAAGCTGTGTCTCTAGTGGATTATTTTAGGGACTTTCAATTTGTTTAATGAAAACCTCAGTAGTTAACACAATAAATGTCATTTTTCTATGGTGAGGTTTTGCTTATTTGTCTTTATTTGTACATTTACTTTGCTTATACAAGTTCACTGCATATCTAGGTAATTTGGCAAGTGAATTGACTTTCATATTGTGGTTTCATCTCAGCCCGTTCTTGCATGATCACTGCATATATATGTGAACATATATACATAAACACACACATATATATATAATTTTTTCATTTATATATAGTTATATACATATGTATGCTCACTATATATGTGCTGATCTATATATACTATGTGTATATATGTATGTGTACATTTGGAAGAAGGTTATGTATTAACCAACAGGCCAACTTTTGGAAGAGCTTGAAAAATGTTTTTAATTTCACCATCTCGTATCTTCTGTCAAAACCTTTAATATTAGTCCTAGTTAAAACAATAAAAAATAGATTAAGTTTTAATTCTCTTTTGTCAGAACATTTTTCTCATACTATACATGACTTTCACCTTCTGGGAAAATATATAATTTAGGCCGTATGCCTTTTTAAGTAATTGAGATATTTAAGCTCATATATCTTTGATCTTACAACTATAGATTGAATTGTGGTATTTGAAAGAAACAAAAAGGTTACTTTAAATGTGGTGATCAGGTTATCAGGTTTGTGAGTTCCTAAATTCATCCTTTATATGCCAGGCACAGTACAAATCATGAAGCATTTGTTTCATTGCGTGTCTTTCTAAATTTTTTCTACAAAGAAAAAAATTATGATTTGTTTAATTTTACTTTTCTTTTCTGGAAAATAAGTTCTTAAAATAATGAGGTTCTTTCTACTTTCATATTATGCAGGGACAGGTATTTTGGGGAAAAAATTCACTGAAAAAATACAGGAAACTGTAAGACATAGATAATATCTAATGAATATGACCCTAACTATATAACTTCCATAATAGTTAATATTACCCATAAGAAGATCAAAAACGAATGTTAACAGTCTATAACATCCTTCATTTTATTTACAATAATAGGCACAGCTTTGCTTTTGGGTAAATAGGTGCAGCTTTACACTGCATATATATATATATATATATATATATATATATATATATATATAAAATTGATCCAGTTAGTTGCACATATATGTGCAGTGTGGAATGCAGTGGCATGATCTTAGCTCACTGCAAACTCTGCCTCCCGGGTTCCAGTGATTATCTTGCCTCAGCCTCCCGAGTAGCTGGGATTACAGATGAGTGCCACCAGGTCTGGCTAAGTTTTGTATGTTTTAGGAGATACAGGGTTTCACCCACTTGGCCAGGCGGTCTCGAACTCCTGACTTTAAGTGATCTGCCGGCCTCGGCCTCCCAAAGTGTTGGGATTACAGGCATGAGCCACAGCTCCCAGTTGAGAGTATATATATTTTTGTTAAGTAAGTTGCTAAATTCTTTATATTTTCTGCTGTTACAAGAAATGGTATCTTCATTTTTGCATGACTGTTTCTGTATTGAAACAGTGAAATGCACAAGTCCTAAATGTATATTTGTTTCTCCTTCGAAAAACTTACAAACCTGCATAATCCACACATGTATCAATATATAGACTGTTTTCTCAACCCCAGAAATCTTTCTCTTGCCTCATACCAATCAATTTCCATTTTTGCTGAAGCAAGTATTTTTCTGATCCCTGTCACTATAGATTGTTTTCCTATTCTAGCACTTCGTAAAAGGAAATTAAGCAGTATGTACTCTTATGTGCCTGACATCTTCCACTCAAGTTTAATATTCTTGAGATTATCCATATTGTTGTATCAGTAGTCCATTCATGTTATTGATGAGTAGCATTTCATTGTATGACTAGGTCAGTTTGTTTATCTTCCTGTTGAAAGAAATATGGACTGTTTCCAGTTTTGGAAAATGTGATTAAAGTAACTGAACATCTTAGTATAAGACTGTGTGGACTCCTCCATCTTCTTCCTTTCTTCTTTCCTTCCTTCCCATCCTCCCTCACTCTCTCCCTCTCACACTTCTTCTCTCCTTCCCACTCTTTCTTCATCCTTCCTTCTTTCTTTCTTAATTTCTTCCTTCCTCCTCCTTCCTCTTTCTTTGTGTTTCTGTATTTCTCCATCTCCTCCTTTCTTCTTTCTTCTTTCCTCATTTCCTCTCTTCCATCCTTCTTTCTTTCCTTTTTTTGTTTTTTGATAAATATCTAGAAGCGAAATTGCTGAGCTATTGAGTAAGTGAATGTTTAACTTCATAAGAATTTTTCCAACAGTTAAAAAATAAGTTTGGGCCATTTTGTTCCATCAGTAAGAAAATTCAGATGGCTTCACATTCTCGTCAAGTTTTATGATTGCCAGAAGTTTGTTTTAAATGTATTTGTTTCTTTACTATTTTAGAAATTAAAAGTAGTTACCTCTAAGAATTGTCATTGATACACCCACAAATATTGGATTTTGTGTTTTTATTATTATTAAGTTAAAATGTATTTTAAAATTTTCATTTAGATTGTTTTCTTTGGCTCTTGGATGACAAATGTGGTTTGTCTAATTTTTAGGTTTTGAAGATTTTAAAAAACATTAATATTTGATTAATAGTTGTTTTATAATAATATACTTTTGGTGAACATAATCTGTATTATTTTGATTCTTTGAAATTTATAAACTGTCTTAAAAATTATAGATTCAGGGGATATGTGTGCCAGTTTTTTATATGAATATATTTCAATAATAATGAGGTTTGGGCTTCTAGTGTCTCCATCACCCAAATAGTGAACACTGTACTCAAGAGGTAATTTTTCATCCCTCACTCCTCACCTCCTCCTCTTTTTTGGATCTCTAGTGTCTATTATTTCTACCTTCATGTCCACGTGTACCCATTGTTTAATTCACTTATAAGAGACAGCATATGGAATTTGATTTTCCATTTTTGAGTTATTTCACTTAGAATAATGGCCATCCAGTTTGCTGCAAAAGATTTGATTTCATTCATTATTTTGGCTGCAGAGTATTCCATGATTTATATATACCACATTTTCTTTATCCAATCATTTATTGATGGACACCTAAGTTGATTCCATGACTTTGCTATTGTATATAGTGCTATAATAAACATATAAGTCCAGGTGTCTTTTTTTATATAATATTTTTTTTCTTTGGGTAGATACCCATTAGTGGGATTGCTGGGTCAAATAGTAGTTTTATTTTTAGACCTTGAAAAATCTCCTTACTGACTTCCAGAGAAGCTGTACAAATTTACATTTCCTTCAGCAGTGTATAAGCATTCTCTTTTCCCCACAGCCTCACTAACATCTGTTGCTTTTTGACATTTTAATAACAGCCATTCTGACTGTTGTAAGATGACATCACATTGTAGTTTTAATTTTCATTTCTCTGACTATTAGTGATGTTAAGCCTTTTTGACGTTTGTTGGTTGTTTTTATGTCTTTTTTCGAGATATCTGTTTAAGTCCTTTGAGTCCTTTTTAAGGTTATTTGTTTTGTTTTTCTTATTGAGTCTTATTACTTCCTTGTAGATTCTGGATATTAGTCCTTTATATCAAGTTTTGTTTTGGTCCTCTTTGGTGAATGCTTTTTACAACAATTAGTATTTGCCTACAAAGAAACCTCCAATCTATTATTGCCAAGTAGGCAAAACATACGTGATATTTTCTTAACTAAAAGTTTTATATTGTTGAGATTAAATTTAACTTAGATTTAGACTAGATTAGATTTAGACTGCAATAATTTCCTGGGTATCTTTTCTTAACTTTTCTGAAAGAGGCAATCTTTTCTCTGTGCTATATGAATTTTGAAGAAATACTTAGGTGTTTATAATTATTTTTACTATATTATAAATTACAACTGGACTTAATCATTTTACATATTTAATTCTAGGTGTACTTTATTTTCTCATCAGACTTTTATAAGCTACAATTAGTCTGGTTTCCATTACTCTTCAAATGTCCACATTTCTTTCTCCCTATTTTCTCTTTTCAAGACAAGTTTAAAATATTAGTCTTGTATCTCGGCTGCCAAAAACTCATTATTAATTTTATTTCCTTCCTAATTTATAGCAAGCTGTTATCCTTCCTGTCTCATTCGTTTCAGCTACATTTGTTGCCTGTAGCTTATATTTATGTTCTTCCTTATTTTCCTTTGCTTTTCAAGCTTTGGTCAAATAACTGTGTGTGAACATGTATGTGTATACATATTGTATTTTATTACTTTTATTTGGTGTCAATTAATGATTTCTGAGATTTTATATATTTCTGACTTTGTATGTGTTTTTATTTTAAATATTATTATATTTTTTGATGTGGAATACAGCCATAAAGTAAAAATTCCACGCTAACAATGGCATAAAAGGCATTCCCTTTGAAAGACAATACATTCTCCCTTTCTGTTTTGTTTCTCATCAAACTCCGTAACAGAATTACAAAGCCACATTTTAAAAAATGAAGCTTAGAAGTTAAGGCTGGATAGGCTCTCATGGCAGTGAGAATATGGTGCCAAGATTGTTTGACAGGCAAACCAAAGTATCTACTTAAGCCAGCCTATGCAAAGGTGAAAAGCAAAGATAGTTGCTTATATCTTTGGCACAGTGTGTACTTGTAAGTAGCAATCACAGTCACGAACCATGAACTATTAATATGCTTTTTGTTTTGTTTTGTTTTGTTTTCTGAGACAGCCTCGCTCTGTCACCCAGGCTAGAGTGCAGTGGCCAGCTCACTGTAAGCTCTGCCTCCTGGGTTCAAGTGATTTTCCTCCCTCAGCCTCCGGAGTAGGTGAGATTACAAGTGTGGGCCACCACAACTGGTTAATTCTTGTATTTTTAGTAGAGACGGGGTTACCATGTTGGCCAGGTTGGTCTCAAGCTCCGGATCTGAAGTGATTCAGCCACCTCGGCCTTCCAAAGTGCTGGCATTCCAGTCATAAAACAGGATGCCCAGCCTATTAATATGCTTTTCAATGACAGCTTATGAGCTGCTTTATTGTTTGGTCAAGTTGAAAAGCAATTTTTATTCACATCTTGCTTCAACATCATGGCTCTTTTTCAATTTTCTGGCTGATTTACAAGCAATACAAAGAATTTCTGAATATCAGCAATGATTAGTAAGAAGTTATATATACAAAATACTAACATTCATTTTTCAATTTCTCTTGAAAGCACACAAGTTTATTATGTATCTTTTAAAAACCATTATTTGATAATTCAATAGGAGGTAGTGGATGAGAAATCATATTTTATGAATTAGTTACTCAAATCAATACTGAATTTGAATGTAATAGCATTCCGTTAGTTGATAAGAAAAGATCTATGCATATCCTATATTCCTCTTAACTTTGCTGAAAAACAGATTCCCTTTTCTATTAATCCTATGTGATTATTATATGAATGAGGAAATTACATCCTTCAAAATGTTTGCAAACCAGGAAAGATCATATTTATATTCAAGTTAGAGGAAAAAGTGAAAAGAATAAGGGGGATTCTAGAAAAATAAAGATGCTGTGTGAGTGCAATCATGATTTGGAATTGCCATCCTAAACAGCAGTATTTATGACTAAAAAATCTAACATTTAAAAATTTTTAGAAGATATTCTATTTAATCAAGAAAATAATGCTGCAATTTAATGGGATTCCTGCAGAGTTTACTACAATTCTATTTGTATGGTATTTTCATTGCCTGCTGGAATAAAAAAAAGAACCAAAAAAACTCTTCCATAAGAATTTTCCAATTGAAAACTGGAAACTGAATACTCAAACAAAGCAAATACAAACCCTGTGGGATTGGGTGGTGGATATTTGGAAGGAATGTCCCTTTTAGCCAAGACCAAGTTTTGGAAACAAACTGACAACACTGCGTTTTAATAAAAATCATTTCACTGCCTCAATATGCATGGCAAACGGCTGCAAGTGTCAGGTTCAGATAAGCTGAAAGCAAGATGGCTGAAAGGTACATTTTCTAATCAACTACCCGAATTATCTGTGACTCCTGGTATGGCCTCACATGTGACCTAATTATGAAGCATAACATGCCAATATTTTCATAACAAAAAAATGAAAATTGGTCTTTTAATTCTTTGGAAATGGTCCATGATGTTATCCTTGCCCTGTTACTTCAATGAATTTCAGATATATTCATCCCCTTAAACTTTTGTCTTCTGACTAAAAAGTAGCAGACACCAATTTTTGGTGACATTACTTTATTCTGTATTCTATTATGGACACTTTGTGATTTTTCAAAGTTATATACTTTAGTAGCTAATATTTTTTTTCCTGTGGCCATAGTTCAGTAAAGTTTTTTTTAATGCATTTTATCTGGTGCATGGCCAAAGTGGTTTACTTTTTTTAAAATGAAGAGTAAAGACTTCCAAATAACATGCAGAGGTGTGTTTATTAGGAGTATGATGGAAAAATATGGTTTAGATTATTTTTCTTTCCTGCTCTATATGGTAAAAAGTTGTAGTGGCTTCACATTCATACTAATCTTCCTTTAACATTGCTTGTTCCATTTCATTCTATTCTTCCTTCTTTGGATCTTTCTTTCTTTCTGAAAGACATAATTAGACCAAGAAAAGACATAATAAAGTCTGTCTTTCCGAAGCTGGACCTAATGCTGAGAAATCTGTGCATAGAAAGATGACGAAGACTATTTTAGGAAACAGGTATGAGTTCAGAATTTAAAAAGGTTGGCCAGTTCAAGAAACTAAAGAAGGCCAGTGGAGGCTGGACATGGTGGCTCATGCCTGTAATCTCAGTACTTTGGGAGGCCAAGGTGGGCAGATCATGGGGTCAGGAGTTCAAGACCAGCCTGACCAACATGGCAAAACCCCATCTCTACTAAAAATACAAAAATTGGTCAGGCACGGTGGTGTGCAACTGTAATCCCAGCTATTCAGGAGGCTGAGGTAGTACAATTGCTTCTTGAACCCAGGAGGCAGCAGTTGCAGTGAGCAGAGTTTGCACCACTGCACTCCAGCATGGGTGACAGAGCGAGACTCCGACACACACACACACACACACACACACACACACACACAGGCCAGTAGAGTTGATAAATGAGAGTTCTAACTGACAAAATTTTTAAATGTTAGCCATTAGATTTTGATGTAACTGCAAATGATAAAAATGGAGAGGAGAAAAATGATGCACAAGTAATTTAATTCCTCACTGTCTGTCAGGGGAGTGACTGAGAAGTAAACAGGTGCCAGTAACTGCCTAGTTAAGAAGGGATGGGAATAGGTGAGCCCTGTGTAATGCACGGTAAAAAAGAAATTTTGCTTGGATGGTTTCTGTGGTTGATTGTGGTCATGTCCTTTAGGACACTAATGATCTAGACATGGCAGCTGTGTTATATCAGTTTACCCTCCAACTACTGGCATATGAAACAACAGAAATAGTTTCAGATTGGTGTGGTTATGGAATTATTGCCCAATTGACAGCTGTTTTCCATAAAAGTAAAGAAAGAAGGTATAATTTAAAATATTATAGATATAGACATATAGAAAAGTTTACTATAATAATAATAAAGTAGTGAAAGGTATGAAGAAAGCAGTAAAAGATGAAGGATTGGACTGGACTGAGAAATGTTCAAAAAATATTTTAGGTTGGATTGAAGGGATGGTTCTTCTGTCAGGGACTGGGATTGGCATAACTTTGGGGGAAAATGAACTAATTCTGACAGTCTGAGATGATAAAGGATAAACAGAATGAATGCTATGTCTCTAATAAATTCCCTCAGCTATAGCAGGATTTATATAAAGATTCTTGAAAGCTTCATGATACTTATACACAGAAAATAACTTCTTAATGGTTTTTGTTTTTGAACTGGTTACTTCAGTGAAGGTTAAATGTGGATAAGTGTTATTTGTAACAAAAAATAAATCCTAGAAATCAAAAGACTCAAAATAATGGATTTCTCATGATGTATATTCACAGTCTAAACAGGCAGTGTATTAATTGTCTAGGGCTGGCATAACAAAATACTGAAGAATATGTGGATTAAACAACATATAGAATTTGTCATAATTCTGGAGTCTGAAAACTGAGATCAAGGTGTTGGCAGAGTTGTTGGTTTTTTCTGTTTCTTTACTTGGCTTGCAGATGGCCACCTTCTCATTGTCTCTTCACATGGTCATCTCTGTCTCTGCACATATGTCTGGTGTCTCTCTGTGTGTTCAAATTTCCTGTTTCCATAAGGACAGGAGTGGCATTGGACTGGGACCCACCCTAAAGACCTCATGTTAACTTAAGCACCTCTTCAAAGACACCATCTCCAAATATGGCCATACTCTGAGGCACTGGAGGTTAGGATCTCAACATATGAATTTTGGGGAGTTGCAATTCAGCCTCAAACAGAAAGGTAAGGTTAATATTATTTTATTTAAGGATCATTCCATATGGGTGCCTTTGTACCAGTAGATTTTGTATTCTAACACCTACTCATAAGGTTGATGATGTGCAAAGATTGCAATACATCTATGGAGGGTGTCATTACTGCAGTTTATTCTTTGCTCTCTTAGCACTTCCTGAAAATGCAGCAGTAAGTATAGGCAACTTCAATAGACACAAATGTGGTGTTTCATTTAAACTCCAAGAGTGTGTGTATATATAAATATACTAAATTTGCACATGTAATTCAACCTATCAGAGTGCTAAAGAAAAATAGAACATAACAATCAAGTAAAATTTGAAGAAAGGTAATGTATATACAACAGAAATATTATCTTCATGGTAAATTATTTTTTCCTAATAGTACAATATTGTGTTTACATTTTGCAAGGCGTAATATTTGGGCATAATTCCAACTCTGTGTAAAACTTCTAATACCACTTCACAACTCATGTTTACATTTCTTAAACAATATTATTTTTTATTACTTCAGAGAAGCATCGCTAAATTTAGCATGCAACTTGCTTTAATGGAATGTATGTGCTATTGGCCGTTGGGAGTGTGAGCCATTTCCAAATACTGTATTTTATGTCATATGGTCAGGTTTTTATTTATTTTTCCTTTTCATTAATGTGTTTGATCAAAAGAAAAAAAAAAGGAGCTACCCTAAGTTGTAGGCTATTTAGGTTTCCATCAATTATTATTTTTCTCTACTTTAGTTTTTTAATTGATAAATAATGACTGTATATATTTAACGGATATGATGTGATGGCTTCAATACATGTATACATTGTGGAACAATCAAATCAGACCAATTAATATATCCATCACCTTAGATAGTTATCATTTCTATGTGATAAGAACATTCAGATTTCTTCTTTCTAAGTATTTTGAAACATAACATAGATTATCATCAACTCTCATCACCATGCTGTGCAACAGAACACCAGAACTTGCTCCTCTGATCTCACTGAAACTGTCTACCCATTGACCAGTTTTAGATTTCACATACAATGAAATCACATGGTGTTTGTCTCTCTGTGTCTGGCTTATTTCACTTAACATATTGTCCTCTAGCTTCACCTATGTTGTTACAAATGACAGAATTTTCTGTTTTTTAAGGCTGAATATTGTGTATATATACCACAGTTTCATAGACATTGGAATGTGTATACATACACGATCAGTTGTTTCCATACTTCGGCTATTGTGAATAATTCTGCAATGAACATAGGAGTGCAGACATCTCTTCAGCAAGCTGATTTCAATTCCTTTGGATACATACCCACACATCAATAATTAATGAATGTAAAAAGTCATACTAAATGGAAACATAGCAGAAGGTGACTTTGAATATGCAGTTTGGCTGATCATTTTTCTACAAATTGCTTAAAACTGTTAATGTTGGCATTTATATAAGCTATATAAACTGTGGACTATAAGGATTGTTTAAGATAATTATATTTGAAAACATTTATAAAATATTAAAAACGTTTTGTTTGTGTTGATTAAACAAACTCTGTTATCTTTCCATTGGATTTTATTGTAATATATAATTAAAACCTGAGTTATTTAATAATTAATTCATCTTATTAAATTAAAAATAGTGCCTGTTATATTGTTTTTTATAGTATTTGCTCTTAATTTTAATGCCAGATCATCTCTTATGAGGGAACATGAATGCATAATGTTCTTGCACTTTCTTAATTCTAGAGAATAAACCAAAGTTACAAATGTTGCTGTCTCACCATGGACATCCCACAGGACAATACACTGAACAAATAGCTCTTTTGTGTGGATCCAGGACACTTTTCACTTCCTAAACCTAAATCCCAGCACATCTGTTCCACCAACTCTGCTCCAGGTTAAAAAAATGTGTCAGTGAATTGCAAGCCTTGTTTCATATTGTATTGTTCCTGGCAGCAAATTTCTTTTTATAGTTGTAAACCACAAAGTCATTTTTTAGTGCTATGTCTTTCATTTTATAAAATCTTCCATATAAAGACAAACTACAAAGCATTATCAAGATTTTATGTTAAACTGTAAAGTTCTTTATATTTAAATTTAAATTAAGATATATTCTTTAAGTGACAAATGGTATTTTTAAATTTATCTAAGAGCCTGGTGGCATATGAAGACAAAAAGAAAAAAAACTCTTAAAGAGAGACACCTTCACTGATACCGGCAAATCCTTGTGTTTCCTGTTTGAAAGATGATTCATGAATGTATTGAGTGAATACATACTCACTTTCCTTTAGAGAAAGAGTGCGTTCTTAAAGCATAAGCAATACATATTACAAAGGAGCTTCAGTTTTTTAGCACATTCAAATATATGTATATAATATTTATATATATTGTTCAAAATCCCTTGTTCATTCTGAAAAGTTTTTCTTCTGACTTGTTTCCAATGACTCTCTTATCTTTGTCTTTTTACTGTAATCAAGTTAGCACCATCTGCCAAATGACTAGTTGAAAACGTTTTTATCATCTAATTTTATGTAAATTTTTTACCTAAATAAGTTTTTTAAAATCACCAATGGAATCAGTATAACATCTGAATTGAAAAATATACTGTATACATCACCTCTTATATAATAAAGCCAACAGTGGATATTAAGTGTCTTTGAGCTAATAATGGTTAATTACTTAGAAAACTATTTTGCAATATTGGTTATTTAACATATACTTAAATACCTTTAAGAGACACTTCCAAATTACTTTTGGTCTATTTTGATGAATGTGATATTATTTCTTTCATGACTGAAAATATATCTTACTAACTTCTTGATATTGATTCTAATTATTTTTATCCATCAATATCATATAAATACAAATCCCCCCAAAAAATTTAATAGATTTATTTATAATTGTTGTAAAGTTGAACTGCTGAAGCTTATTCACAGAAACATTTTGACTTGCATTATGTTAAGAATTCAAATACAGAACCAGGAGTGGTGGCTAGTGCCTGTAGTTCCAGCTACATTCAGGATGCTGAGGTAGGCAGACCGTTTGAGCCCAGGAGTTCCAATCCTGACTGGGCAATAAAGGGAAAACCCTGCCTCAAAATAAAATAAAATAAAATAAAAAACTGCCAATGTCTTATTTCTGCCCCCTATTTTTCCATTCACAATCTATAATATATACATTATTAAATATATATATTATTAAATATATACATATTTAAATGTGGCAAAAGGTACCTGAGTGTATGATATATATATATATATATATACATGATACACACACACACACACACACACACACACACACACATGTATTTAAGCAATACCTCCTGTTTCCTTCTCAAACCAGCATCATTATACAAGCTTTCTCAGGATTTTCTCCAATTTTCTCTGCCAAAACCTAAAGGGGATTAATGGAGGAAATATCTAGGAGTGGATATGAATCCCCTACTTGAAGGCTTCAAGTTCTCTCATGAATTCACACTTGCCTTTCACAATTAATCACAATTTTTCAACTGTGTCTCTGAAGTGATTTACATGGTAGATGGCAATATTAACTCCAGGTAAAGCAATGTTTGTGTTGTTTTTCTCTCTGCAGTTACCTATCTCTTCCTAGATTTTGAGTTACATGGCTTGCCTGCAACCTCAATTCTCTGGTAGGTTAAGAAAAAGTAACTAATTTGCAATTTGACCATCTTTTTCCTTATCATAAAGATGGGGCAACACTCTTTCCAGCTTTCTACATCCTTGAGATGAAATTCAGAAAGGTCTTATTAGAACATCATTCTAAGTTTCAAAAATTCTGCATGAGTTTGCTCTTATGCCTTAAACTAACCAGCTTTTGATATTTCTCTCAAATTCATGCACTCCTAGAAATCTATTATCTCTTTCTACAAGTTCCTTCTCGGTTCCCCCTGGCCAATTTTATACCCAGATTGATAATGAGCATATAGCAGGAAGGAAGGAAGCCTAGAACCAATATTACATTCACCTTCACAAATAAATTTGAATGGGTTTGCAATGTATTAAGAGCCTTCGGGGAGGGGACTTGCCTTTTTCAGCGTAAGCTCAACCACACTTAATTTGCCACACTCCTTCCTTCCTCTACATTTATATGGGTGACCATGAGCCAACCAAAAACTTTCAGAGTGAGATTCTAAGCAAGGCTGTTGTTAAAAGACGACTTATTAGTATAATTGTGTAGCTCTTTGGTTTGAGAGGTATAACAAGTTTAATATCTAGCTATCTATTTTAACCTTTTTCACTGCTCTGTATACCTTCTGGGTTTATATAATTGATTATCCCTGCTGACCTGGGCATTTACATTCTCTTACTGTGAACTGATGAGCAGGTGGGCAAAGCTGGAAATAGGAAAGGTTGCTGTCAGAAAACTCAGTTCATGGAGGCTTTTTCATTTTCTTCCCAGGCTTCTTTACACAAAACTGCACGTTTCCAACCACTACCACCACCATCACCACCACACACACACATGTACATTTTCTAATTTCTAAGTCAAGTTTGTGTGTGTGTGTGTGTGTGTTGTGTGTTTCTGTGAGAAGTCTGGTCTATTAAACTTCCTGGTCGAGTTGTGGTAGAAGCTTATCACCTATGCTAATATGCCATCCTGTTTGGAACAACAACAGCAAAAAGTTACAAAGTCAACTTTCTTTTCTATGGGAAACCTCCCTTACTTGAAATTTCTTTAATTAATTTAACTATTCTTAGAAAAACCCTCCTTTGATGTTAACTTCACACGTAAAAATCAGTAACATAGATTTGAGACTGTCTGTATGAACTTTACATACCATGAAGTAATTCAGAATGTTCTTGGGTCATAACAATAAATGCAAGGGCATACATGTTCACAGAGCAGATTGAAATCATGACAGGACGTAAAGGGAGCCCAAGGGCTGAGTGTAAGATACATAACACAATGTTGATATTTGGGTTGTGGGATACTGAAATGTATTTTCTTAGATGCTGAGTTTATGTATTATTTTTAAGGCAATATAACTCCCTAAAATTAGAGAATAGATTCATATTTGAGACTTAAGTCTTGTATTTTTCTTTTTGGTAAAGTCAGCAATATAATTTTCCTTAGTTATCAGAGTCTGTGAATACAATTTGCTATTTTAGATGATTATTGTTTTGCCACTTGCCCAAAAGAGCTAGGGAAAAATAGTTTGGATATGGGTTTGAGACACTTTTTTATTAAATATACTGAATATTCCAAATATGCTTTATTGTTAAAATTAATTTATTACTAATGTTAAATTTCTACACATTTTAGAAACACTAGAAATAAACATTTTTGGTTAATAAAAAAGCATATAGTTTTAAATATTTTTTACACCTGCTGTGTGCCTTACTTGTTATATCACCATTCTATCCCCAGTTCCTGTCCTGTAATATGTACTCAATAAACACTTGTTAAATAAATGAAATGTTGACAATGAGTTAAGGCTACTATTTTCTGCATTTTTATTTTCAGATAGTGGTTTTTTTTCACGTAGATCCACTTACTCCATTTCAGATTATGGTGCTACTTTTTGTTACCCAACTTGGACATAACTATTTAAAGCTCTTTCATCATATTTTCTTTTCAGTTAAACACATGGAAAAATTATTAAAGAGAAACCCAGCGGCTGGAAAACCACACTAGAGTAAAAACTATAATATATGAGAGAATTAATTGCATTTAAACTTAATCTTATTATAATATAGGAAGCTCATGTAAACAAATATCTCTATTTCCCAACAAGAAATAAATTTTCATTCTCAGTTGGTAATTTGTAGTCAACATTGCTTTCCTGATGTGACTTTTGTTAGAATAAGTAATTTAAATGTTTCATAAAGACCACCAATACATTAAAACCCTATTTAACAGATAAGCACATTTAGTTTGAAGTTAGTATGTAACAGTGCTTGAATACAAAGTGATAGATATTCTTAAAAATGTTATACATGTTTCAAAATATTGTTAATTTACATCTAGAAAGAGGCTGTATTTTACATGTATGCCAACACATACTTTTAAAGAAATATTTTTAATAATTGTCATTCTGTATTTTTCTAGGTAGAGGTAGAAAAAAATTCTAACTGGCATAAGAATGGCACCTGTGTACCTGTGTAACAAAAGTGCATGTTCTGCACATGTATCACAGAACTTAAAGTAAAATTTAAAAAAGGAAATATTGTGTGGGGATATTTGGGGGCTGCTGGCCCCCACAAAATTTCAGAATTCATATTTTATTCTAGTAGCAGACAAAATACTTTAGATAAACCTGTTATTTATTTTAAATGAAATTACAGTATTCATCAGATACTGCAGGATAAAATTCATTTAATTAGGGGATCTTTGATTAAAAGATCAGAGAGAAATTTTAAACTATTTTAAGCAACCCTTGTGAATTACTTAGCTTAATGAAATTTGGATGAAGGATGTATTTTATAGATGAGGAAATTGAGGCTCAGAAAAAGAAAAGTTTAGCCATATCCCACTTTAATTTTCCTCATTCTTTCTACTATGGTGTATTTGTGGCTGAGTCTGGAAAAACAGTGAAATTATCACTGACTGGATCCCCCTAAGAAGAAAAAATAAACTGAAAATTGTGGGGACTGGGGGCAGATCCTTTTCTGAATAAAGTGTATAGTCTTGCTGCAATTGGTTATAAAAGAACAGACTGATAAAATATTGTATTTTCCAAAGTATTAAGATTAGAATTTATTAACATATGTTAAAAATCTTTTTTTTAACTTATTGATATAGAAAATTCCTTTATTTTAATACTAAGTCAACATTATTGGAGACAAGCTACATACAACAATTAAGTGACCTACATAGCATCACTCCAAGAAAGAAAAGTGATCACTTTTAATAGGTTTTATTTTTTAAAAAATTTCTTCAAGGAATCAGCATTATATTCAAATATATTACTGTTGTGATTTCTGGAATTGTGATCTCAAAAGCAAACCTTTGGTTGTTAGGCAAACCATAAAGTAATACTTTTAAGTAAAATTGTTCAGATTACATTTCACATTTAAGTTATAAATGTTTTAATAATAAAAAGGTGTCAAATATGTTCTAATAATTTCTGAATGTTTCCTCGTTAAATAGAGATTATAAACTAGCTTATCCTAGTAAAGGGTTGGTCTCAGCATAGCTAGTAGAACTTTTTAACAGGGAACTATACTTGGCACCTAAACCCACAGGTATTGATTTTGTACTTATTGGGTGTATTTAGAGCAGGTATGTTTTATAACTTCCACAAATAAGTCCTTCTGCAGCCAGGAATGAAAATTGAAGCTGTAAACAAACTCTGAAGAGCTGTCTTGATCACTTTGAACTAGACAGATGTGCCCTCAAATAAGAGAGACTCCCCTTACTTCTCTCTTTATTTCTGTCCTCCCCAATTTATTCTTCTGTAATTATTTCTTCCTGACTCTTCCTGAGAATGCAGAAGTGGCTGAGAAGATCTTGCAATAATCAGAAATGTATATGCTATTCTTTTTAAAGCAAGAAATTTTTGGAGAAACATAGGGGCCTCTTTGAGGCTTGCCACACACAGAACAATAAAATAAAAAAATAAAAACATAAAGCAGATGAATGTAGTTACTACTAAAACATTCACAGAGTACTACAATTCTAGGTTCTTCCAGAAAATTAGTTGTCTACCCCATATAATTATAATTTAACATCTCAAGCTTTTCCTTAGGTCTTCAATTTTATTTCTCTTTTTACTTTAAGAGCAGTTGTGAAACAATTTTATAGGCCAAAGTGATCTGTCCCTTTGTAAGGCATGGATCAGCATCACAGAAAAATTATAGAAGGAACTACATTAAAATTTTCAGAAGACTGAGACATTCCCCTATGCTTTTAACTTCAACCATTGTGGCAGACACTGTGATGATTCCTCAAGGATCTAGAACCAGAAATACCATTTGACCAAGCAATCCCATTACTGGATATATACCTAAAGGATTATAAATCATTCTACTCTAAAGACACATACACACATATGTTTACTGCAGCACTGTTCACAATAGCAAAGACTTGGAACCAACCCAAATGCTCATCAATGATAGACTGGATAAAGAAAATGTGGCACATATGCACCATGAAATACTATGCAGCCACAAAAAAAGATGAGTTCACGTCCTTTGCAGGGTCATGGATGAAGCTGGAAACTATCATTCTCAGCAAACTAACACAAGAACAGAAAACCAAACACAACATGTTCTCACTCACAAGCGGGAGTTGAACAATGAAATCACATGGACACAGGGAGGGGAACATCACACACTGGGGCCTGTCGGGGTTGTGGGGCTAGGGGAGGGATAGCATTAGGAGAAATACCTAAGGTTGATGACAGGTTGATGTATGCAGCAAACTACTATGGCATGTGTATACCTATGTAACAAGCCTGCATATTCTGCACATGTAACCCAGAACTTAAAGTATAATAAAAAAAAGTATTATGAAAATTGTAGAACATTATAGCTTTTTGTTCATTGGTCATTTCTTCTTGAATCTCCCAGGCACATCAACATTCATGGCCAAAATTGAATGCATTTTATTTAGTTCGAAACTGAATTTTTCCTCTCACAATACATACGTCTATTTTCAAAGCTATTTCCAAAATTAATAACCTAGAAATCACTTGTGATTTCTCTTTTACCCTTGGTGACACTATTCAGACACTGACAATTTATTTCTGAAGCATCTCACAAATTTATCTATAGTCATCTTTCTTATAAAGACAATGATCAGATTATCTGCTGCCTGAACTAGTACAACAAAATATTAAATGGCTTATCCAATTTGCCATGTAGTAGAATTTTCCCTTAAACCATGTCTACTCTGCTTTAATTTATTCATTAGATTCCCAAGCCCTAAGCATAAAGATGCCTGACATATGCAGCCCTGAATCACCGAGGTTTGCCTGCTTGCTAACATTGTCTCTTGCTTTCTCCCAATCACACATTCAGTGCCCATAAACTCTGGACTTCAGATGTACTGAACTATTTTGCCCATCAAAGTGACCTGTTCTCTTTTTTTTATAGGTTTCTGCATATGCAGGATTGTGTCCAAATGCCAGCCTCTCACCATTCATTCCCCTTGACTCCATTCATTCTTCACATTTTTCTTTCAATCTGAGCAACCCTTATTATCTTCCAAGTCTCTGCTTTAAATACTGCTTCTTGTGAAACACATTTCTGGCCCTGAGACTAAGTTAGTTGTTTTTTTATTATTATTTTTATTTTTTGCTTCTGTTGAATCCACTATTTCCCCTATGATAATACCTATAAGACCTTACTACTAAAGCCTATTTTTGTTCTCCTTTTATCCTCCGAAATTCTGTGAGAACATGGCTATGCCTACCTTTTACCTACCAAAGAATATGGATACCAAATGAATAATAATTTTCAAAGAGAAATAAAATCCCACAGTTAACAAACTGTACCAATAGAAATGGCATTTGAAAGACTCTTTATCTTCAATAAAAATAGGGATATTTTGTAAAATGAAAGAGAATAAAATGACATAGGAACAGGGATGTCGATTTGTAAGCATATCAGTGTTTTAATGTGCTTGCAGGAACCCCGGATCATGCTAGAACTTAAAATCTTTTTTTTAAAACAAGAGGTATGGAAGGACTTTGAGTGGTACTTTTCATGTAATTCCTGTGACTAACAGCTGTTTGATTAACATAATCACATTACTCTGAGACAAATATTGTGGAACCCTGTGGAGCATAGAGGTCAAGGGTCAGTCATTCAAAGTTTAAATTGGTAGCACCTTAGAAAACTGTAGGAATGTGCTTTCATAATTAACAAAGAAATGAAAGAGTATAATAATGCCATGTATCAATTTTATTAGGACTGGATTCCAAGCTCAAGAGCATAAAGTGAGTGCTAGGACAAGGAGTCCATAGCTTCTTTCAGTTTTATGGTTTAACTGCTCATATAATCTAGGGCATCATTTTTTCTTAATACGATTCCATCAGCATTATAATAGCTAGTAGATTTTGATGCAAGATTGTAGCAAGATTATGGTTTTCTTCTTACACTTTGGAGCCTGCACTTTTTTGTTGTTGTTGCATGTGCTGCTTGGAACAATTCTCTGCCTGCCTTTTGGTATCACTTATTTGTCATTCAGAAAACAGTTTAAAAAGTTACTGCCTAGGAAGTAACTTTCTAGGTTGCAAAAGAATTATTCAATTATAAATTAGGAGACTAAGTGACAGGAATAAAATATTTTGGAATAAAATATATTCTAAGGTAATTAGAATAACTACAGGTAGTTGCATTATTGTTGGGATAATGAAAGAGTTGAATAGATCTTCATTCATTTTAATTCTCAAGGCGTCTCCTGTTTCTGTGATTCAAGGTTTTAAGCACGGGGTTTGCCTAGTGAGTAAATTTTGAGATTTTTTTAATGGAAGTAGCATGAACAATGATATAATTTTAGATAAAATAGTAATATGTAGATGTGTAGACATGCAGTTAAGGCATTTCACTGGGGAGAGATCTTGGCTCTTAGTCTTTAAATTAAAAGGTTAATGCTAGTTGGCTTTACATTGATATTACAATATGAATGCTGACAAGATTTGAAGTGTTTTAGGGATACTAGTTCAAGAGCAATGGGTATAAAGCTATGTTTAGACCCACAGATTTCTGTGTGTTGGCCATAAAGCCTAGTGGTGTAGATATTAAGGTTGCTTTGTTTAAACGTCTTGGAATTGCAGCTGTTTTCAGTCCTAGTTATGATATGGCTCATGAAAGTAAAATATTTGATGAAATTAGTATATGAATTGATGTTTCTATAGGGAGGATTACTCAATTGCCTACTTCAAGTAATCATCACTCTCCTGGCTCTAGATGTGTTATAGGAATTATGTATAGTCTAAATTTAGACTTCATAATCTGAATATTCATAGCTTCAGTATCATTGCTGGCATACAGTTTTGACAGTAAGGGAGGGGGTGTAATTGCATCTGTTATATGTAGAATACATAATAATGGGAGGGGCTTTCTTGACAGACTCCTTCCTAAAATAAATAGTCTTCCTGCCTCATAGAATTTTTCTTTACGTATTTAAAGCACTTATTGCAATATGTTGCTAAATATTCATTGACTTAATTTCTCTCTTCCTACCCTTCTATATGGGTCTATTAGCATAGGAATTATGACTGTTTTCATTTTCTTCAATAGTATGTCCTCAGTATTTAATCTTATGTTTGAAACATAGTACACACTTAATATAGCTTTAATTATTTCACAAATAAATTCACTAATTTGCACAAACATGTAGCTGGAAGAAATGATGTTATTTTTGTATTATTGAACTGTACTTTTTCTTTTTTATATGTAAAGGTTATGGGACACATAAGAAATTTTGTTACATGTATATAATGTGTAGTGGTCAAGTTAGGGTATTGTACACGAGTACAGTCTAAGTTTTTTAAGTATAGTCACCCTACTCTGCTACATAACACTGAATTTATACTTTTCTTTTTTATATATTTTTATTGTTGATGTTTTTAAAATTATCATATATTTTTATTGTGATTAAAAAGTTTTGATATTTTTATAAGCTTTTACAGTTTTAATGTGACAATAAATATAAACTGGGCCTTGTTATGTACTAGACATTAAAAGAGTTCAAAACAGTAATGCTTCTGCTCTCATTTTACTAATTCATGAGAAGTATTTTTAAGTGGTCATTGTATTAAATTCTGTATCATATCTGTAAGTTCTATTAGGAAAGCTTGCCTTTATAGTTTGATTTCTGTACAGTATGGATATAACAGAAACCTAAAGTTTTACATGATGACAGAAGTAAATCAAGCTAATGAATCATGTATATTTACCATGCTGATTGCAACATTGTTATAAAATGTAGTTTTACAAAGTCTGTGCCTAAGTTACTCACAATCTTCTGCCAGTTTTGTTAATTAACTAGCATTTTTTAAGCTTTAAAACCACATCCCATATTGTTGAAATTGAATCAATTGTAATATGTATTAGCCATTATTTAACTTACATCAGCACCATAAGAGTAACAAAATACCAATAAAACTTTTCTTTGCCCTACAATCAATCAATATGATTGACCTAGTATTAATGTTGTAGTAGCCATGATATTTACATCACCAGTGATATAATACTAAAGCCCTTATTAAACAATTTTACTTCATTAATTCATTTACACCAATCATTTTGCTGAAAGTGGGTAAAAGGAGTATATAGATACAGCTTATAATGATGAAACAGGATGATTTTCTTTCTCCAGAGAAGATACTAACATCTTCTGAATATTGTTCAAAGACACATTTAAAGTGAATTCCAAATTATTTATCTGTTTTGGTAATCTATTGCTGCATAAAAATTATCTCAAAATTTTGTGGTTTAAAATAGTACCATTTGTTATCTCACAGTTTCTATGAGCTAGATATCAGACGATGGTTTAAATGGGTCCTCTACTTTGGATATTTTATAAGATATAATCAAGAAACCAGTCAGAGTTGCAGTTTTATATGAAGACTTGGCTGGGAAACTATCAGTTTCCAAGCTCACTCACATGACTAGTGGCTGGATTCACTTTCTCCAGGGCTGTTGGATATAGGTTCTTGCTACACGAAGCATTCATTCTGTAGGGCAGCTCACAACATAGTAACTTGCTTTATCAAAAAAGTAAGCCAAAAAAGCCAAAGGAAGTGTGTACCAGTCAAAGCTATATCACAGTCTTTTACAACCTAGCATTCTAAGAATGTTGCTCTAATCCATTCTTAAGAAACAAATTACTAGCCCTGTTTTGTACACAGATGGAGGGTGTTACACATTCATATGAATGCAAGGAAGTGGGGAATATTGGGAGCCACTTCAGAAGTTGCCTATTACATCATTGGTGCAAGCACATAACTCCTGTGATCATGTACTCTGCCAAACTACTTGAATTTGCCTAGATTCAAGTTCCAGTTCAATTATTTATTTTCCATGTAACTTCAGAAAGCTGTTAACACTATAATTGCCTCATTTAAAAAAATCACTAAACTTGTCATAATAGCTATTTATCTCAGGTTTTGTAAAAAGAATAAATTACGGTTTCTCAGTTTTGACATTATTGACATTTTGGAACAGATAATTTTTTTTTCAAGAGTTAGTCCTTTCTATGAATTGCAGGATGCTTAGTAGCATTCCTGGTATCTATCCATTAGATATCACAACTCCGATATTGACAAACAAAAAATATTTCCATTGAAAATGTCCCCTGGGAGGTAACATTACTTCCAGTTGATAGCGAGTGGATTAAATGACTTACTGCTCATGAAGTTAAGGCAGTTTATGTAAAAGGTGTATAATATCAACTATTTTTATAATATTGCATATGATTTCAATTACGTTTTACTCACTTAAGCACTTAACGAAAGGGTAAAAGATCTGACAACAAGATTAAAACATCCGAGCTAGGGTCAAATCAGATTGTTAAATGGAGCACAGTTTGACATACCCCAGGCAGCACGGTTTATTGGGAAACTCGCATGGGGATGTCCACCCAGTTAATTTCCACGTTGCTTAAAATCTGGGTATTTTTTGTTATTTATTTCCTTTTATACTTTTGGTTTATAAACACTCAGGACATCTTTTTCCAAAATACAAATAACTTTAAATATAGGGAATCCTTGAATGACCTTTAAATAGTGTTTTATAACAATCTATTCAAGTTTGATTATGAAATGCTTTGTTCATCTGCTCAAAGAGTTTGAATAGTGTACTGAAGAAACATGAGAATCAGATACTTAAAGTCTAACTAGAAGTTTGAAGTCATTAATTGTAGAGACAGAGAGGGACAGAGACAGAAAGAGAGGGACAAAGAAGTTCTGAAATATCTGTATAAGTAGTTCATGTCATCTTGAAGAAAAAGTGCTAGATATAATTATACACTTGTTTTATATTGCTTTTGAAGAGAAATCCAACTTTATAAGCTATTTTAATAAGATGTTTTTTTAAGTTACTCAATTCAATCAAATGTCATAATGTTTGTGAAAGCTATTCTTTTCAAAATTGGAATATATGCCTATGTAAGAGTTCATGTTAATGCAAATAGTGAAAATGTCACAGCTAAAGCAGTTTTTACTAGTAATTTATTGTGTAGGTATAAAAATATGGTTATTAAGATTTACCAAATATGTGTTGCATCTGATATCTGTAATAAAATTGCCTTGCTTATTGAAATAGCCCAACTCTGAAGCAGTGAATCTAATTCTGGAGCAGTGATACTTCTCTTCATGTCTTAAGTGAATAAAAGAGGAAAGAAGGTAAACAAATGCCTTTTGCTGGGGAAAGGTAATATAGCTGGTTACAAAATAATAAGCTTCCCAGACCCATCATCATGAAAATCACTACCAGACCTTGGCCATCTCTGCATATGAGAGGCATTGATAGGATGTCCATTTTACTTCCTGCCTTGCTTACTCCAGAAAACACATGCTTTTGCTAAAGTCAGACATATGCATCATTTTTTATTGTTTCTCATATTTTTAAACAAACAACTCTTAGCCTTCTTTTATAATGATCTTTCTCAGTATTTTCAGAATGCTTTAAATTCTTGATTGCATTTTTATTTGGCACTATCCCAGAAAAGTAGTTTACATATCAGAGCCCTTTTAAAATAAAATAATAATAATACTTTCTCTGCACCATAAAAGTTTACTTGTTTATTTATGTATGTAATTGATTCCGAATTATATTCAAAATGCTATGGTCAGTCCAGTGAAGAATATGAAGATTGGTTAGACACAATTACTGTTCTCAAAAATTATAGAAGAAAATATTTGTATACATTCTATCACATATAAAGCAAAGTATAATTGTTTGCTTGTTATTTTTAAAAGCTGAAACAAGGTAGAATATCCATAGTACATCTGATTGGAGTGGGGACAGTAGGGGGGATTTTGCCTTTGAAATAGACTGTACATAATAGTTTTATGTAATCAGATAGAAATGAGGGAATTGGGCCTGGCGCAGTGGCTCCTGCCTCTAATCCCAGCACTTTAGGAGGCTAAAGCAGTCAGAAAACTTGAGGTCAGGAGTTCAAGAGCAGCCTAGCCAAAATGTTGAAACCCATCTCTACTAAAAATACAGAAAATAGCTTGGCATGGTGGTGTGCACCTGTAATCCCAGCTACCCAGGAGGCTGAGGCTGCAGAATCCCTTGAATCCAGGAAGTGGAGGTTGCAATGAGCCGAGGCTATGTCACTGCACTCCAGCCTATTGACAGAGCAAGACTCTGTCTCCAAAAAAATTAAAGATGGCAGATGCTGGAGAGGATGTGGGAAAATAGGAACACTTTTACACTGTTGGTGGAAGTGTAAATTAGTTCAACCATTGTGGAAGACAGTGTGGCAATTCCTCAAGGACCTAGAAATAGAAATTCCTTTGACCCAGCAAACCCATTACTGGGTGTATATCCAAAGTTAGGATGTATTTATATATTATATATTATACATAAATATATTTATATATTATAAATCGTTCTATTATAAGGACACATTCACACATATGTGCATTGCAGCACTGTTTACAATAGCAAAGACTTGGAATCAACCCAAATGCCCATCGATGATAGACTGGACAGAGAAAATGTGGCACATATACACCATGGAATACTATGTAGCCATAAAAAATGATGAGTTTGTGTCCTTTGTAGGGACATGGATGAACCTGGAAACCATCATTCTCAGCAAACTGACACAAGAACAGAAAATCAAACACTGCATGTTGTCACTCATAAGCAGGTGTTGAGCAATGAGAACACATGGATACAGGGAGGGGAGCATCACACACTGAGGTCTGTGGGGGCAGACTAGGGGATGGACAGTTGGGGGTAGGGAGTTGGGGAAGGATAATATGGGTAAAAATGCCAGATATAGATGATGGCGATGGGGGCAGCAAACTGCATGGCCATGTATGTACCTATGCAACAATCCTGCATGTTCTTTACATGTGCCCCAGAACCCAAAATGTAATAAAAAAAAATATATGTATATACACACACACACACACACACACACACACACACACACACACACACACACACATATATATATAATTGAAAACAAAAAAACAAACCAAAAAAATGCATTTCTGCCATACTGGTAGGAATTTCAGAAACTATTTTGAATTGATGGGGCATATTTGAGGATATGCTAGCTTACAAGCAAATTCCAGATCATACCATATAGGAAGCCACCTAGGCAGGTTATAAGTAAAGCGAACTGATATCTCTGCTTCTCTTCTCCATCCTTTCTTCATCCTAACTTTACAAAGAATGAGGATTCACACGAGTGTGGTACAAACTGCAAACATAAAAATTCTACACATGTGCTTGATTAGTAATGCGAAACGGAGAAAGGCCAGGGCTTGGAGCTCTGCTATTGCAGAACGGGTGGCACTATGCCCATGGCAGAGATATGAGAATCAAATTAATAGTATTTCTAATGTAGAGATAGAACTCTATTGTGATTATAAAGTGTAATAGATGTATATTACTGAAAAAAAAAAAAACCTTTAGAGAAAAATGAAAGGACCAGTCTTCAATCACTACATTCTCTTTCTCAACTTCATCTTATTGTAAAGTTATTTCAGATTTTATATTCCAATATGGAGAGTAAAGCAGTCTGTGACATTGAGTTCACTGAAGACACTTCTTATAGTGCCCCAGAAGCCTATTACCTTATACCCTGAAAATACAGTAATAGAGATTTATTTTTGAGAAAATTTAATTTATTAATTTTTCTCTTAAGAAAATATGGCGTTGTTAAAGAATCTATAAGATTTCTGCCACAAATGAAAAAACAATGCAATAAGAGCAAGAATAAAAAGAACTGATGCACATTACTTTTGCATTTATAAGTTCAATGGCAGATTTGTTTGTTTGTTTTGCTTTTCCAGTTACTGTTAGAGTTTCCCCTTAAGACAAAATAGAATTAGGGCAGAAAAATAAATCCAAACATACACTTGGGGGTTTTTCGGTGTTGACATACAAGAAATTGTCCTTTTAGATATTTGATCCTTAATTACCATTAACACTTCCTATAGTACCAATTTGCCATAGACTTTCTTATTTGTGGAAGGCTTAGTTCATTCAGAAAATGGTTTTGAATTTATATTGTGAAGTAATTTGTAAACTAAATAAATGAGGTTAAACTAATTCAACAGAAAGCTATTAATAGTTTTTAAATAAAAACAGAACTTCAGTAAATTTTCAACTTATTCCATACCACCATCAAATATTTAAAAATCTTTAAATAGCCTTAAACATGATATTTATTAGCTCAGGGATCTAGTTAAACAAAATCTTTCAAAATTGTACCTAGGAATGTTTTATCTGATTAAGAAAGAATCTGTAAAGCAAACCACTCACACTAACAAAGTGGTAATTAAGAACTACACTAGTGTTAATGGAGTTCTCTGAGTGACACATGTAGAATAGGAAACCATAAGCAAATGAATATGTCAGCAAGAACTTCAGAAACTAAGTAGGTTACATAGAACTTGCAAAAGGCACCGTAAGTCAGAAGCCCTACACCTATTATTCCCACTTAATAAATTTGTAACCTTAGATTGACTGAGAATTAATGAGTCTTCTGTCATCTGGAAAAGTGTAAAAATAAAAGGCACAGAGAATATAGTTTAAAAATGTTAAAAAACCAGAAAAAAATGATGGCAAGCAGGTATTTTAAAACATTAATACAGCAATATTTTATATGATGCAGTCCAGAAACACAAGAGTAAAATTATTGACTACATACATTTGTATAGATAGCATGACTTTTTCCCCTTTTTGGGGTAGACCTTTTATAGAGAACGTATGAAAACATAGGAGAACAGCACCTTTCAAACAACCTGCCAAATTGGGAAATTTGTTTTTAAGAAAATATTTATACAATCTTGGATTATTTTATGTGTACAATTTTTCAGTCAGGCAAAGAAAGTTTTTGGCCAATTGCAATTTAAGATACAATTAGATGTGCTCTGATTTCTAGATGCATGTAATCTAAAACTTAGATATAAAATGATTTTTTTTTCAGGGACTGAATGCTATGTGTGAATTTAAATAAATGCACTTAAGATCTGGAATTAGATATGTATGATATCTTCCTAGTTCAACCTTCAATTCCTTCATAAAACAAGCTCTTAAAGAACAAAAGACATGGGGAACTTAAGAGTAATCATAGATATTATCAATATACAAGTGACCTAACTTCAAAACCGGGAACACAGTAACATGGCCAAAGAGTCCTAGAAAAACATGTTTTTCTGTGTATAGTAGATACCAAAATCCTAGTTTCAGAGTTCTGAGTGGTGGAGTACATGGATATTATCAATATACAAGTGACCTAACTTCAAAACCAGGAACACAGTAAGATGGCCAAGGAGTCCTAGAAAAACAAGTTTTTCTGTGTATAGTAGATATCAAAACCCTAGTTTCAGAGTTCTGAGTGGTGACAGATTAGCACAAGCTGAGGCATAATACAAGTAGAGATAAACTCTAAGAATTAGAATCTACTCCAGGGCTATAGCCTTGAAGTTCAGGGCTGAAGACTAGTTCCATGTGGAAAATGGACAGAAAAACCAAGACTCAGATGGAAATCCAACAAGAAATATGGATTATGTTCTGTGTGAATCAGAGGTTGTACTATATTTGTGATTATATATCCGTGATGGCATTCAGGGTGCATTTCATTGCCAAGAACCACGGCTGTAGGGTTCAGGCCAAGCCAACTAGGTCTCTCTCATAGCTACAGTCTGGATACCAGGGATTCACAGAATCCATGCTCTTCCCTTGACATTAACTTTTTTGTATGTGCTGTGCTACCACCCACAAAGTTAATTAACCACATGGATACCTCAAGTAGGAAAGATATGCTATGGAAAAAAATGACAGACAAGACCTCAAAAATAATATAATTTATCATGAATTTTCTTCACAAGGACCTTGGCACAAATAGAGAATGAGTCAATCCATAAAGATGAAGTTTTATGTTGTTTCATAATGGTGAAAAATAAGGGACATCTTATTTAGAATTTCTGCAAATGGCTATTTTGGGATATTGAGTAGGAAGATATAATTAACAGAATAGCTGCCATTTTCAACAAAATTTCTTATATTTTCAAACATTTAATATTTTGATATACAGTAATTATAAGTAAATTTTTAAAATATGAACTTAAAAATAAACAGTTTCAGAATCTATAGATATATACTGTTGTCATATTGTTTTAAATATGCATTTATGTATTAGATAAAATATTTAAATGGGATATTGATACAATTTAACTTAACCTTACCTCTACTGAATAAATTACTAGCCATGTCAGTGCTACTACCTGCTAAACGTCCTTTACATTTTTTTGTGGTATACTTTTAATTGCCATCCTTTATCACAGACACGAATCAATGAATATTTAGAAAACAACATTTTAAAATTGCTTTCTCTGTATTTGTGTGGTTTTTGTGGTTGTTTTTCTTTTCAAGATAGTCTTTCTCTACATGTAGTCAGAGTCCTTCTGAAAAATAAAGTTTATTTATGTAAAAATATAAATCAGTTCATGTTACTGTCCTGCTGAGGCGCTTCAATCCTACCTTTCAAACTTATCTGGAAAGACTCCTGAGGAGGTAAACTGCTCTTTATTTCTGTTCAGCCTCCTCACAGGCACTACTTATGCCTCTCCCCATTTCTCCTGACCAACTCAATCTGTAATTTGAGTATGTCACTTCCTCTGAGGCTTCTTCCATGTTGAAGCACATAGGTTAGGTTAGATTTTGCACCCATACTTATCTGCCATGTTTGCTTTTGACCTTCCAGGTCAAGTGTAAAGTTTCTTAAATAACAGAATGAAATGCATCTGGGAAGAAGGGAAATTTTTTAAATAGCAAATTTTTAATAGTATGTATCCTCGTTCTGTGCACATATTATTTCCTCTTCTTGGCATGTTCTTTTCCTCTAATATACTTGACTGACTTTTTACGCTTAAGCCCTCAACTTAAATGTCATTTCTTCAGAGTCCTTCCCTGGATCCCAAATCTAAAATCCATTATACAGTGCTTTAAGAGAGTATGGCAGAGCATGGAGCATATCATGTGTAATAATACATCTATTACCTTGAATATTTGTTTCTTTCCATTTCTCCCACTATACAGTCCCTAAGAGCAAGAAGGTGATGATTCACTTTATTTTCTCTCTGCTGTTCCTAGCAAACATGCACAGCATGAAAGAGGTGCTCAGCAAACATCTGTTTAGTGAACAGCAGATAGTAAGAGTTTGTTTGTTTTTATTTTGTTTTATTTGCAACAGGTTTTTATGTCTTGGTTTAGCAATAATAAATTTTTCTAAAAATATGACAATCCACAATTGTTTATACTGCTTCTGGTTTATGAAAGCAACAATCTGAAGACTTTGCTGGGGAAATGCATTTTTATATCAATAGGATAAATGCAAAGAATTGGGGGTCTATTTAATTGGACATTGAAATGAAAGAAGTAACTTTTAAACTTGCATTTTATAAGTAGAATACTGTTTGAGAAGGAAATATATTTATTTTTGAAACTGTGATATGACAGAACTCACCTGTCACTCAGTTAGGGTTGTTTTATCCTAATTACCCAGACAAACTGATTCTGGATTATTCCTTTGTGGTCACTGTGGTTGTACATTAAAAAGCACAAGTGGACATTGAAGCTTTAAATTGCTTGACCACTATTGGAAAACTGTAAATGTTCCTGCTTATTTATGTAAAATAAAGATTACCTCAGACCTGTAAGCTAAATTTATTAGCATTTCAGTGAAAACCCATATGCAAGGTGAGTAGTATTTCTCTCTAAAAGAATAGTAGATAATACATATTCCTTGGATAATGATAAGTATATCATTCCTAAGGCCACCCTCAAGGAGAACAGAAAGAAAAAAACAGTTGTGTCTGACAGTTAACAAGTGAATGATTTATTTATAATAATGTGGGAATTATAGTCACACAGAATTTTTTTTAAAGAACAGTAACTCCTATACATTTGTGTCATGAAAAATAAGTTTTATAAAATCCGTTTTAATAATGTTCCTACAAAAGTACAAATAGGATTCAACAGTAGAAATGAATTAAAAATGTTCATCTATTATTAATACTGAATGAATAAACCCCATTAAGAAAAGAGCAGAAATAGTTTAATAAGACACTATCATACAGATATAGATGTGTCAATAACTCTCAAGTGATTGGTATATTCATCCATGCTTTATTAAAAATTCATGGCTATTTAATTTCTGACAAACTCAAATATGAACTCTGCATTCCAGAAAAGGAGGAAAGCCATTTAATAATAGATTTTATTTATTTAAGTATAATTTGTCAGTGATACTTTTGTAGCAAAATATTTGTCACTGAAACTGGAAATTTGGCTAAGAATTTATTAAAAATTCATTGCTATTTCTTTGTAGAGGAATGTTTACATGATATGCATTTTAAAATACTGGAGAGTAACAGAAAGCTAAAGCAGAGATATACCCCCTGAAGTGCTATTGTGTAAATAGACTCAGGCTTTGGTTTTGCACCATAGCAGCTTTCATTTGTAAAGGATCACTTTTCACATTTATCCAATTTTAAGGGATTTTAACCATAAAAATGTTGAGTTAATGTCCAGTTATGCTCACTGAATTATAAATGAGATTAGACTGTTTAGTCAATAGAGGTTGGAAACTAAGTGGTATGTTCCTAATGATCTAACTTCATACAAAATTTGATATATAGGAGCAGCAATAACAAAAGAAGATAAATTATTAAGTAAAATAACAAGCAAACACTAGGAAAGAGATCAAGCTATAAGAAAAAATTAGCATTTTCTGCTGTGATACCACACCATGTATTTATCAGATTTTCCTTCATTTAAAAGAGAATTTGGGCAGATTCTTCTTCTCCATTATATGGAGATTTGTGTAGTAATTTATTGCTATTTCGTAGACTATTTGGCCTAATATTTAGCGTTAGTTTTACATATTACTGTCTCTAAAATTATTATATGAGAATAAAATGATTTTAGTTTTTTAAAGCCATATAATATATTATTATACTGTCAGCTATTTTACTATCTTGGAATATTGCTTAAATATCAATTATTATCATTATTTTTATTTTTGAGACAGGGTCTTGCTCTGTTGCTCTGGCTGGAGTACAGTGGCATGATCAGGGCTCACTGTAGCCTCCATGTTATAGGCTCATGTGATCCTCCCACCTCAGCCCCTGGAGTAGCTGGGACTACAGGTGTGCACCATCATGCCCAGTTAATTTTTAAATTATTTGTACAGACAAATATTTTTTAAATACTTTTTAAAAACTTATTATATTTTATGCTTTTTCTGAGTACTAGGCATACAATGTTGATAGACATAAATATGAGGCTTATTTTGCTAGAGCTCACACTGCAGTAAGATAAAGAAATTAAACAAATATTAAACAAAAAATATTCACAAACTTGCAATTTATCTAATGAAAATATAAATAACATGAAAATTACAACAGAGTTACAAAAGTTGGATTGAGCTCCTTAGAATGCACGATTGAGAAATTTATATAAAATGTGAGATATATATAGGATAATAGAAAGTTGTCAGCAAAAAGTCAATGAAAAATACCGCAGTTTGAAGAAGCATCATGTTTCTATCTCAGAAGTGAGAAATAAATGTTTAGTGGATTCAATCACCTGAGAGTAAGCTAACATGAATGAAAATTAATGAGTGAGGTAAAACTGCTGCAGGAAGAGACTACGTACGATGTTTCCAGATCACAACAGAACTTGTAGGTGAAATGTGGAAATTTGTATTTTGTACAAAGATCAAAGCATTTTAAGAAGGAAAATGATTTGAATTTACTTCCTTCCACTTTGTGAGTAAAACTTAACTTCAGGAGAATAGAATAATAGGTGGTGTGTTAAACAGTAAAGAGACAAATAGGAGCATTGCAGGCAAGATGTAATTGTCAATTAATTTAGAGAAGTCACAATTGCAACGGAGAAAACTGGATGAATTTGAGATACATTTTAAAGTTAAATCAACATAACTTGGTAATCCCAGGTGCCTCATGGAGAGAGAAGAGCCAAAGGAGCCTGTACTTCATTTCAACTATGTCTGGAGGGTATCACCACATATTTATATTGGGAAGTTGAAAGAAGAGAAAATTCATAGAAAAAATCATACATTACACCTCTGATATATTTTTTTCTGAGATCCATTGAGACATCTGTGTGGAAAAATACCTACTACTTGATTAGAAACAGGGCTAGAGTGCAGAAGAGTTTTGGGCTCAATATATATTATTAACTGGTGGTCAGAGGTCAGAGTTCATATGTATTTTAACATATGGGAGAGATACCATAACTCACAGATGAGAGAGAGAGAAAGAGAAAGATTGAGAGAGGGAGAGCACTTAAATGAGGATTGACAAACTACCACTTGCTGGCCAAATCTGTGTGCTGCTTGTTTTTGTAAATGCAGTTATATTGGAACACAGTCATGCCATTAATTTCTATATTGTGTATGGTTACTTTTATGTTATAAAAACAAAAAGAAGTAGTTTCATGAGAAACCATATGGCCTGCAAAGCCTAAAATATTTACTATCTGGACTGTTTAATTTTCCTGAGCCTAAAATAAATACTTGAAGAATCTTAATACTGAATGTTTAGGTGGAGGAATATTAGATTAAAAGATAGGATAGAAGACGAGAGGGAGAAAGAGAAGGAAAGAGAGACACAGGAGAATAAGAGAGGAAGAAAGTGACACAGAGATGGGCAGATAAAGAGAGACAGGCAGAGAAAGAGGGAGAAGAAGTGGGAGGGAAAGTGAGATAGGGAGAGAGGGAGAAGGAGAGAAGGAAAGAAATTGAGACCCAGGTTCAAAGCAAGAATGATTTTCAAGAAGGAAAGAAGGGCGGCCAAATGCAGTGAAATCTGCCTAAAGACCATATTATTCAGTTGTATTAGTTAGTTTGGGCTGCTATAATAAATGTAACATAGCCTGGATAGCTTAAAAAACAAACATTTATTTCTCACAGTCCTGGAAACTAAGAAGTCCAAGATCAAGGTGCCAGCAGATCCCGTACCTGGCTAAGTCCTGCTTTCTGTCTGAAGTCTGCTTCCTGCTTGCACCTGGCTGTCTTCTTGTTGTATGGTCACATGGCAACGAGATGGGAAACAATCTATCTTATGATGCTTCTTACAAGGGCACTAATCTAGTTTACGAAAGCTCCACCCTCATGATCTAATTATATCCCAAAGGTGTCACATCTAAATACATTGGAGATTGGATTTCAACATAGTAATTTTGGGGAGCCCACAACATCAGTTGATAGGAGGGATTAAGTAGGATGATATTTTGTTAAAGCACAGATATCAAGAAGAGAGTATAAGAAAACAAGATAACAGTTCCCTCTTGTCTAAGAATTGCATAACAATTAAATATGGTACATTTGCTTTAAAATACATTTTGAAAGTAAATGCATATCAAAAAATAAGATAAACATTCCTCTAGATTAAATACAGAACAGAATCACATCCTGCAAGTAAGTCTGTATCAACAGATACACATTTGCTGCAAAATTAGAAAAGATACTGAGACCAGGATATCAACTCTCCTCTCCAGGTATATTGAAAAGCTTAATGTACCATGTGTTTCAAGGAAAGAAAATTGGACTTGTAGAACAAATCTGTGGCATTAGAGAATTTTGTTTAAAGAAGTTGTGAGAACTTCCATTTTTCTTTAGGTTGTAGAAGATGTAAGTAATATTTCTCACACTAATCAGTAAATACTGATTGAACTAAAATATCATAACTTTGAGTTCATCAAACAGCTGAGATCACAAAGCAACCAAGTAGCTTAAAATATGAGAAAGGGACAAATATCCATGGTGAAGGATGGAACATGAGAATTGTCCCAACTGGCATGGAGAATGGGAAGAAGGATCTTTGTGTGGCCTTGATAAAATTAATCATCTGAATTTGGAAGACCCAACAAAGGTGGTCTATGCTGTCAGTCTGAAAAAAATGGGAGCTATTATATAGCTTAACCTCTATGGCTGAAATGCATAAAACAACTAGCATTCTGTTAAAATTTTTAGAAAACACACCACACACACACACACACACACACTAGTTAACATACTGTAAAAAGAGAAACAAACACAATCAGATTCATAAACAGCCAGATGTCAGAACTATCATACAGAAAATTTAAAATAACTGTAATAAAAAATGTTGAAGCTTTTGGTGAAAAAGGTACACCACATGCATGAAGATATGGAGATTTAAGCAGAGAGATTAAAACTATAATAAAATAAATATTCTAGAAATAATTATAAATTGTCTGCTATAAAAAGTCTTTCATAGGTGCATCAGCAGGGTTGAAAGAGCTGAAGATAGTATCATTGAACTTAAAGTTAGTTTAGTAGAAAATATCCAAAGTAAAATATCCAGAAATAAAGAGAGGGAAAGAAAAAAAATGACAAAGCACCAGAAGCTTTAGTACAATGCCAAATATTTATAATACATATAACTGTAATCAGAAGGAAACAGCAAGAGAATGAGGTAGAAGTAATATTTATAGAAATAATAGCCAAGAATTCACACCTCTTCAAAATGAAAGGCATCAAGCCACATTCTAAGAATCTCAGAAAAAAGCAGAATATATAACTTAAAAATAACCATGCAAACAGATTAGAGCCAAATATTTAAAAACTAAAGATTAGAGTGAAGATGGCCGTTTAGGAACAGCTCAGGATTGCAGCTCCCAGTGAAAGCGCAGAGGGTGAGTGGACGCCGTGTTTTTATTGCCCACAGACTAGGAAATTCCCGGGCAGAGGTGCTCCACGGTCACCAGCGCGGCTGTTTCGGCCAGCGCGGCTGTGCCGGCCAGCGCCGGCCAGCGCCGCTGCTTTGCCCCGCGTGGCTGCTTTGTCGGCGCCCCGGAGCCGCGGTTCTCC
>NW_016107376.1:10926104-10987524 GCF_001604975.1 Cebus imitator
AAAAAAAAAAAAAAAAAAAAAAAAAAAAAAAAAAAAAAAAAATAAAGATTAAAAAAAAATATAGTGAAAGCAACTAGGGGAAAAACATTATATATAAAGAAACAGTAATCGTAATGAGAGAATACTTTTCACTAGAAACTGCAAACAGAAGGACAAAGTAGTGACATTTTTAAAGTATTAAAAAGAGAAACTGTCATCCTAGAATTCTGTAACAGATAAAATGTTTTCAAAACCTTAAAATAAAAATCTGAAGTAATTTATTGATCACAGAAATAGTTCATTGATAGTGCAGCAAGAAATGGTAACGGAAGTTCTTCAGTCATTAAGCGATGATATCAGATGAAAACACAAATTTAAACAAAGAAATGTAGAGTTCTAGACATTGTAAAATAAAGTGAATAAATTATTATTTTTTATTAAGCATATTAACAATGGAAGACTTTCAATGAATAAATAAAAATATTTTTTAAATGCATACATATACAGTCCTTATAGAGAAACTTCAGAACACTAAAGACAAAGAGGAAATTGTAAAACAACCTAGAGAGGAACAAAAGTTTGCTTCCAAAGAACAAAGCTTGAACTATGAAGAAGTTTCTGAACAGCAACAATTGTGGCCTAAAGCAACAGAATAATATCATCAAAGCACTGAAAGCAAATGAATGCCAAACTAGAAATTTGTATCCAGCTAAATTCTTATCCAAGAGTAACAGTGAAATAAAGACATTTTCAGACAGGCTGAAACAGTTTACTGCTGAAAGTCCTTTACTGAAGATCTCTAGAGTGTACTTCAGGAAGAAAGAAACTGAGCTCCAAACAAAGGAGTACTGCATGAAAAGACAGCAAATGAACTGGTAGAACATGGACTGGTAGTGAAATAAGTATTGACAGTGAATATCAGTGGTATTAATAAGGATTATCATGGTCATGACAAAATAAAACCAAAATATTTCCATGTAAAATGGAAAAGATGGTTGTCAGAGTAAACATATTCTAAGGTTCTTAGAGCATTTAAGAGAAGGTAGTCATTGACTAACTGTTGACTTTGTTGAGTCTAATATGCATGTTAAAAAAAAGGCAATGGCAACAAAAGTCAAAATAGACAAATGGGATCTAATTAAACTCCAGAGCTTCTGCACAGCAAAAGAAACTATCATTAGAGTGAACTGGCAACCAACAGAATGGGAAAATTTTTTTGCAATCTACCCATCTGACAAAGGCCTAATATCCAGAATCCACAAAGAACTCAAACAAAACTACAAGAAGAAAACAGACAACCCCATCAAAAAGTGGGCAAAGGATATGAACAGACACTCTTCAAAAGAAGACATTTAGGTAGCCAACAAACATAAGAAAAAATGTTCATCATCACTGTTCATTAGAGAAATTAGAAAAATGCAAATCAAAACCACATTGAGATACCATCTCATGCCAGTTAGAATGGCGATCATTAAAAAATCAGGAGACAACAGATGCTGGAGAGGATGTTGGAAAATAGGAAAGCTTTTATACTGTTAGTGGGAGTGTAAATTAGTTCAACCATTGTGGAAGACAGTGTGGTGATTCCTCAAGGATCTAGAACTAGAAATACCATTTGACCCAGCAATCCCATTACTGGGTATATGCCCAAAGGATTATAAATCATTCTAATATAAAGACACATGCACACGCATTTTCATTGCAGCACTGTTTGCAAGAGCAAAGACTTGGAAGCAACTTAAATGCCCATCAATGATAGACTGGACAAAGAAAATGTGGCACATATATTCCATGGAATACTATGCAGCCATTAAAAGGATGAGTTCATGTTCTTTGCAGGGACATGGATGAATCTGGAAACCAACATTTTCAGCAAACTGACACAAGAACAGAAAACCAAACATTGCATGTTCTCACTCATAAGTGAGTGTTGAACAATAAGAACACATGGACACAGGGAGGGGAACATCACACACCAGGGCCTGTTGCTAGGGGGTGGTGCGGGGAGTGATAGCAGGGGGTGAGGAAGTTGGGGTGGGGTAAAATTGGGAGAAATATCTAATGTAGATGATGGACGGGATGGATTCAGCAAACCACCATGGCATGTGTATACCTGTTTAACAATCCTACACGATCTGCACATGTACCCCCGAACTAAAGTATACTTTTAAAAAAGGGGATAATCATTAAAAGAATAGAGGTATTGGATTGAACCATATGAAATTGCTGATATTTGACCAATTTTGACCAACATATGGCAATGTCACATGGTTCAACCTAATACAGTAGATAACTTTGAAACCAGAAAAGGTGAAATGGAGAAAAACAAAATCCAATCATACCAGTAGAAGGCAGGAAAGGTCATGGGAGAGGCATAAAGGAAAGCCATGGTAAATGCTCCAAAAGGAGATGACAGAAATAAATGGGGGACCAAACCTTCAAATTAGAAGACGAAGTCACAGGTGAGATAAAGCTAACTTTTTAAATGTGCTAACTATAAGAACCACGCTCACAATAAGTTGATCCAAACTTTAATAATAAAAGGATGAAAAAAGTAATTATGAATAAATTTCGAGCATAGCTATAGCTATATTATTATATCTAAACTGTACAGTTAAAAAAGTAAGGACTAAGTTAGAAAAAGTACTGTTGGGGAAAAAGATAGTGAGTATATAATGATATCAAAAAAACTTCACTAGGAATTCACCAAAAAGATATAAAAATGGAAATTTTATGCCTCAACAATTAGCTTTTAAATTGCTAAAAAACAAAAATTGGAACAAGAAAATAAGGAAATATGAACAAATTCCTAGTTATAGTAAGAGATGGTAGTATATATGTCCCAGAAATTGGTGGATAAGAAAAGTTAAGAATTAAGAAGTTAATTAAGGATATAGAACATATGCATAATTCAAGTAAAACCTTGATACAATGTATACATATGAGTGTCACAGTGCAAACATATAGAGTACTTGACATCCCCAGCAAGTGGGCACAGACTCATTCCAAGCACTTCATGTCATAGTCTTATTTAATTGATAGCACCTGTTAGGGAAGTGATGTTTTTATTGCCATTCATAGATTATGATATGGTGGGCTAAGTATGACAGTGAGAATTCCAGAAAGCACGAGAATGAACAGGGATTATTGGAAGAGATTTTCAATATCACTGCTCATCAGGGAAATGCAAAATGACATATGAAGTTAGAAGCCTGGCTATACCAAGCCTTGATGAAGGACAGGGGACATGCAAACTGTTGCTGGCTGTGGGGGTCAGTGCATATGGCCTGTCTGGAAGGGCAGTTGGGAGATACTCAGAAAAGTTGAAGATGAACTTGAATTTCTATCCAGGAACTCCACTTTTTAGGTACCCATTCTAGAGAGATTGTCATTCACATGCACCTGGAAGAAGTGTGGGAAGATGTTTGTTGCCACACTATTTGTGACTAAAAACAAGAAAAGCAAAAATGTTGCCATTGGTAAGGCTCTGATACAGATACACTTACTTCAATTCATAAAATGAAATTTTTCAGCACGGATAAATACCAAAGATATAATGTTGACCATATGAAATAAAGCAAGGTACAAAAGTGATGGCAGCAGCCACTCCAGATAGCCTGCAACTGCCATTGTGTGGGCTGCAGCAGAGAGGTGCAGCCAGGGCTGCATGCTCCATGCAGTCTGTGGGAGCGAGGGACAAGTGCAATCCCTGCGCCTTCTGAGTTGGGGCAGGAGCTCCTGGGTGCTGCTGACCAGTGAAAAATAATATAAAAATTACACAAGAATCTAAAGAATCAGAACACCAGCAAATAGCAAACAGCAATAGGCAAAGGATTTGAACAGACACTTTATAAAATAGATATCCAGATGGCCAAGAAACGTGAGAAGAGGCATTAGGCAACATCACAGGGTCAGCATGGAAATGCGAATGTTTTGAAACACGGGGATGTGATGTGCAGCCTGGACTAAGCTTCCTGGTTCCTAGACTTGCCTCTCCTCCCTCAGGCTCACTTCTTTCTTCCTATGCTTGGATTCCCCTAAGGTGAAGTCTCAGGGGAGGAGGTCCTACATGGGGGCAATGAAGCCTGGTCTGATCAGGTAGGGTCTGCCCTCCACCTTGAGGGTGGAGGTGGCCAGTGAAACTTGAAGAGGCTGAGGCAGCTTGCAGAGGGTTCCCACAAGAAAGCTTCATGTGCTCTAAGCATCACTTACTGTAACCCATAGGCTGAGTTGGCTGTTGTCTGGGTCCCTTCCAGGGCACCAAGAATATCCCCCATAGACTCAGAAAAGAATCCGATCTCCTCCAGGGTGGGGAGATCATCAACAGCCTGACTCCTCAGGGAGTCCCGCTTCCATGTAAGCAGCTGGTTCTGACAGAATGTGTTCTCTTTCTGGGACCACAAGGGGGCGTAGTTTTAAGGGCAAGAATTTCCCAGCGCCATGCCCCCCATCCCACGCCTCTCCATCAGGGAGATTTAACGGTTTCTGTTTTAATTTTGGGGGGCACGGGAAAGGATCAAAAAGTTAATCACTCCAGAAGAAGTTTAAGGGAACTGATTTCATTGGCCAGGGGGCTTGGAGACGGTGGGCTTCCCTCCCAGGTTAAAAGTCCCTGTCTCCCTCATCCGGGTGGATTTGCCCCCCGGGTCCCTTCCACTCTCCTGGAAGCTGCTTTTCCTCTCCTGGATTCCATACTTGGGTCCCCTTCCACACACTCTTTGTGGAAGCTTTCTTTCTTCTTCTCCTTTTTCTCTTTCTCTACCTAAATAAATCATTCTGCAAACACTTTTTGGGTTCGGTATTTACCAGCGCGCACCAGCTGTGATCTCCTCTGCCATTCTTGAGAGAACGAGAGACCAAGAGCCTGGAGCCCACCGGGGAGTGAGCTGAGCGCTTCCCTGCACCCCAAAACCCACCATCAGTTCTACCCAAAGGACTGTCCTGCACTGAGGTCCCACCAGCCCAGGACCTGCTAACACACCTACCTGCACCCACACCTGAAGCTGGTTCTGCATATGGCACAAGACAACTAGCTCCACAAACACATCAGGGTTTCCAAGGGAGAAGCAAGATTTCCAAGGGTGGGGAAACAAAGGGAATCAGGTCTTGTTTAGCAGAGGGTTGGAGGGATGAGGGCAGGGGACTTACAGGGTGGGTCAGGAGAGTCCCAGGTAGCCTGAGGGATATTGGAAGATGGAGCAGAACTCTGAAAAATAACCAGTCACACCTCAATGGCAGCAGGCCAAGGGTAATTTGTGCTCTGAGTTTTCAGTAAGTTATCACTTTAAATCCTCGAAATGGCCCTATCACTTCTGATAACAGGTGAGAAAACAGGCTCAGAAAGGTTCATTCACATGTTTGGTAAATGCTGATTTTTACGCTAAGGGCCAGGTGAGGCACTTGATGCTGGGGATACAACTGTGAATCCTATGGAACTGGTCCCTGCTCCTGCTCAATATCAGGAAATAATGGCCCAGGGCGAGTGCATGCCCAGAGGGGTGAGAGGGAGTTGCTAAGGAGCACTTAGGGGCCACCTGCTCACTGATCTACATTCACATGGGATCACAGAAGCCACACGAGGGTAGTGTTGCCCAAATCAAGGTCCAGGCAGGTCAGCAAGGCAAAAACAAGTTCCAGGCAGAGGGAGCTGCCTGTGGGAGGTTCCTAGAAAAGCGCTACTTGGGGGCTGGGGCAGGAGAGTAGGAGCAAGTTATAATACTTGGAACAGCAATGAGTCAGCTAGAAGATTTTGTTTCCCTTCCTCCCTTGCAGCAGGTGTGACTGAAGCAATATTGTTAGTTTGGGTGAATACTTGGGGTTTGTCCTCTCACACTGAGAAAATTAACGACACACACACACACACACACACACACACACACACGGAGTGAGTTTAGGAATGGAGTTATAATAGGCAGAAGAAAGAAAAAGGGGAACAGCTCTCTTTCTTGCAAAAGCCAGGGGCATCTGAAAGAGAAAAGCTGGCCTGCAACAGACTGCACCAGATTTTATATGCAGGCTTGAGGAGGCAGTGTCTGATTTACGTAAAGCACACAGATGGGTTGTACCAGGTGCGACATTTACACAGTGTGCTGGGAAGGCTGGCCACCCCACCCTAATCTTATTACGTAAATGGGCTTTCCACTTAGCCGAAGCCATGTGTTCTGCTTCGTACTGTACACATGGCTGGCAAAGAGAAGAGAAGATGCCTGCTACATTTTTGAACATTTCTACTCCCAGGTAGCACAAGTGTTTCCTATTGGCACAACTGCCTGCATTCACCTGTGCAAGCTTCCAGCATGCTATGTCTGCAGCTCGATTTTACAGGCAGCTCTTTGTTAGAAATGAAAATTTGGGGGCTGCTTTTCATTAAAAGGAAACCTTTCATTAAAAGGAAACCTTACCCTCAATATCTGCCTAAATAATTTCTTAACCCTTACATCATGACCATGTAACAGTTTGGGCTACTGAGCCAGAAGGGAAAGAGTACAAGAAGTAGACTTCCAGGAAGGCTATTCTAAGGGTGATGACGCAGAGGTCATTTTATGTTTTTTGATTTTTCTTCCTCCACTTCCTGCTTCTCCGAGCTAGGGCATAATGTCTGGAGCTCCAGCAGCTATTGTGGACTGTGAGGTGATTTTGAGCCTAGAAGCCACACCTTAAAATGCAGCACCAAGATGAAAGACCCTAAAGCTACATATAAGACCTAGACTACAAACCAGCAAGCTTCTTCCATGTGAAAGAGAAATAAGTTTAGGTTTTGTTTCAGCCAGTGTTACCTTTGTTTTCTGTTATGTGCCACTGTGATCTCACGTGTTATGCCCCATTCCTCCTCCCAATGTTCTGGACTCGTTACTAGCATTCTACACTCACAGTCCAATAGAGGGGCAAGGCTATGACACCATTTTAAACTCAAAAGTAATGAAATAATTCTCTGCTGCTGGGGTATATGCTTTATAAATAAACTTTCAAAGTATACTCTTGAAATCAAATAGTAAAAATAAAATTGAGTCTTAAAATTATAGTTTTTGATTATCAAAATCCAAATTCCCAAAGTACATTCTGGAGAGAAAGCTTTGCTTCAGAGAATAGGCATAAAAAGATCTTTGACCATCTGGGCAGTACTCCTCCACTTGCAGGACAAGGTAAGATCCTGTAAGCTAGAGGGAAGGAGAGAGTCAGGGAGAGAGTTAGAGTGTTGAATCTGGACAGAGACTCCTGAGAGGGGCCTGGGACTTGCCCCTCCAGCCCAGAGTGGGTGGAACTGGGAGGGAAATGACAGAGCAAAGGAAAGCACAACAATGGGTTATGAGCTAGAATCCTGCCGTCTCTGAGTAGAGTCAAGGTAAATGGATTTGGGGGGTATCTTGGAAAAGGGGTCTGAAGTAGACAGGGGGTCTCCACCCAACTGAAGTCAGGAGGGTCATCCAAGTACTCCTGGAAAGACTCGAGTCATCTGGAAGAAGATCAGAGGACCCAGTGTGACATGAGTAGAAGAAGAAATATCTCTCAGCAGTGAATCTAGAAGGCCAATGTCTTCCTAGGACTGGAAGAGCCTCTTGATGCCTACATCTTGGCAAGCCCTTCCAAAAATGTGGGTGACCTCCCCCCAAAGAAAAAGGAGTGCAGGAGCACTGAGCTAGCAGTGAAGCCAAGAACTGGCCAAGTTTATCATAAACTATGATCAAATCATGAAATGACTGAGGATGATCTTGAAATGACTAGAAAATCCTTTCCCACACTGCTGTGCAAGGTGGGCCACCTGTGTGGCAGATGTGGCTTTCTGGCCCTCAGGTGGCAGGAGTGGAGCCCATGCCAGGAACCAGAAAACCAACCCAGGGGGCAGGGTCAAAGGAGGGGTCTGCTATGAGCTGAGGTTGGACACACAGACAGGCCACACACAGCCCAAGCCAAGCCAAAAGAGGAAGGCTGGAATAGGGAGAATACCTGCAGAACTTACACACTTCTAACTTGAGTTCCTGCAAATTAATAAGCAAAAGATATAAAATCCAACAGAAAATTGTGTAAAAATTATATATTAGCAATGAACAGAAAAGGATTATAAAAGTGGCCAAAAAATCCATACAAAGATACTGAACCTTATTAGTAGGAGAAAATTCAAATTAGAACAACAATGAGAAAACATTTCTATCCAAGAGATTGGAAAATATTATAGAGTCCTAGCATTTATTGTTGGGGAGACAGTGGGTGGAAGAGGTGCCCTTATCACTGCTTGTTGGAATTGGCATTGATGCCACCTAATTTGAATATAACTTCTTAGTATATATTACAATAAAATATCACTCAACCCAACAATACCATTGTTGGGTATATACCCAAAGGGATATACATCATTTAATTGTAAAGGCACATGCATGAGTATGTTCATTGCAGCACTATTCACAATAGCAAAGACATGGAATCAGCTGAAATGCCCAGCAATGCAGGAACACAGATGAAGCTGGAGGCCATTATCCTTGACAAACTAACACAGAAACAGAAAACCAAATACCACATGTTCTCACTTATAAGTGGAAGCTACATAATGAGCATACACGAACACATGGAATGGAACAACACACACTGGAGACTGATTTAACTTAAAAGTTAAATCAAAAGGTAAATTTAAAAAAAAATGTGGCCATACTGATTGGTGTAGGAATCTCACTCTGAGAATTTATCTCACATTTTTTTTTTTTTTTTTTATAAAAAGGCCAGGTGTGGTGGTTTACACCTATAATCCCAGCACTTCCAGAGGCCAAGGCAAGCAGATTGCTTGAGCTCATGAGTTCAATACCAGCCTGCACAACACGACAAAAACCCATCTCTAAAAAAAACACAGGAATTGGCTGGGCAAGGTGACTCATACCTGTAATTCCAGCACTTTGGGAGGCTGAGGTGGGCGCATCACTTGAGGTCGGGAGTTCAAGACCAGGCTGGCCAACATGATGAAACTCCATCTCTACTAAAAATATAAAATTAGCCAGACATGGTGGGCTAACTGTGGTCCTAGCTACTTGAGAGGCTGAGGCATGAGAATCACTTCAACCCAGGAGGTGGAGGTTGCAGTGAGCTGAGATCACTATACTACAGCCTTGGTGAGAGTGAGACTCTGTCTCAGAAAAAACCTCAGAAATTACCAAGGGGTTTTGGTGCCTGCCTGTAGGCCCAGCTACTTAGGAGGCTGATATGGGAGGATCGCCTGAGCTCAGGAGGTGGAGGCTGCAGTGAGCTGTGATTACACCACTGTGCACTCCCGCTTGGGTGACAGAATCAGGCCCTGTCTTTCTCCATACACAAATGTTTAGTGACATATTTTAGTGGTAGAAACACCCTGGAAGCAGTCTATCAGCAGATGATCGCCTACACAACCTAAAGCCTGCTCATCTTTAAGACAGACATACAGCAAGAAGATAGTGACACGTGTGCTTAAGATGACTGCCAGGATGCTTTCAGGCTCATGCATGACAGACCCTGATGGCAAGCCAAGCAGCAGCTCCCACTGCACAGTACTTATTGGGATCCATGCTATGCTTCAATACTAAGTCGCTCCTGCCCAATTTGGAGGGGCATGGGCTCCACAGAGGCACTGGTCCTGACCACACCTGTGTTACCTGCCTGGACCCTATAGTCACTTCAGCATGACCCCTGGCAGACGGCATGCCAGATGTTTGTAAAATCAAGCCACCAATGATGCTTTCAATGTATATGTTTGTTTCTGTAGACTTGTGTGATTATGGGGAAAGACACAATAGGAATGGGGAACAGAGATGGTAGACATTCTTCTTCTACCTTTTTTTTCTCTGGTTTTGGTAGGCACATTTTATATTTGTAATTTGTGAAATTTTAGTAAAAGAACTGTAGTACAAAATAAGTTAAATAGAAGGATTTATTTAAAAGGTTGAATACACAAGAAAAAAACCTTTGATGAAAAACATTCTCTTTGTTTCACTTGGACATTTTCTCTTACAGATGAGTGAAAACCAGCTAAGCAAAGCCTACTTAATAAAATACAAAATCCAATTTGTAATATACATTTTATAAAACTCTGAAAAGATGGGAACCACCTTAAACATCTGTGAGAAACTTACAGCAAACATCTTAATGGTGAAACACTGAGCAACTGAGCATATTCCCATTGAAGCCAGGAGGAAGCCAAGGATGCTGCCATCAAATTACTGATTCCTTATTTAGGATTTCCAGTGAGTCATGCATTCTCTTTGTTTCTGTTAACCCCCCGACACCTTTTGATTCATCAAATGTTCTTTGATCCTCTTTATCCTCAATCCATTTGAAATTTTACATTCTATTCCAATTCATTTAGTGATTCCCAATGGGTACCTATATTGAGATTTAAAAATGTGTCAGAGTCTAGAATTTCATTGCTCTCTTATATTCAGCCACTATATTATCTCCAGGAACTAGACAAGAACTTCAGTAACTTCTAGCTCCTTTTTAATTTCCTTATATCCCACATGTCTATGTCAAAGTCTTCTGGAATTTTAATTCTAGGTAACCCATCTTTCTTTCAGAATCATACTTAATGCAGTTCACTAATTTCCTTGCTTACTGATTCTTCTTGCATCCCACTTCTCCCAGGTGTAATGTCTGGTTTGGCTTTTTTCTAGAAGAAAAATATGACTTGTATTTCTACTGTAGATAACAGCTCCATTCAAATCACCTTGTACAGAAAGGAGGTTTAGCTGCTTGCACATTGTAAGTTGGGGGGAAGCTCAGGCTTTAGGTCCAGTCTGAGTAGGATTCTAGCTTTTTCTGTAGGCCATTTCTCCCTTCATGTGGCCTTGCCCTCGAGCTGACACTGCCTGCCTCCTCCTCTCCCTAAACATTTCTTTGATTGCTCATAGAACTCTAGATTCAGAGTTATTCCCTCTCAAAGCACCATTGCTTTCCATAGTCCTCCATGCTTCCAGGCAAAGTCTAATGTCACCATAATTCTGCTTTCCTTGTAGGTCTCAGCTCTCAGATTTCTTCTGTTTAGAGAAATCATTAGCCATGATTTCCTTGTATTTTGCTGTCATACAAATGTTCTGGCTCTTGCAGGAAAGCTCCATGTTAGATGACCTCCCATCCTCAGGATGACTGTTCTGTTGCACTGTCCATCTCTCTTTTGCCCAAACGTCTAGTTTTTACTGATTTCTCAGTCCCATCTATTCTGTGATTCAACAAACCATCAACATAACTTTGGATCCAACAACTTTGTATCTCTAATTGTTTTTTTTGTTTTGTTTTGTTTTGTTTGAGATGGAGTGCAGTGGTGCAATATTGGCTCACTGCAATCTCCACCTTTCAGGTTCAAGCAATTCTCCCGGGTAGCTGGGACTACAGGTGCATACCACCACGCCCAGCTAATTTTTTGTATTTTTAGTAGAGACTGGGTTTCACCATGTTGACCAGGATGGTCTGGATCTCCTGACCTCATGATCCACCCGCCTCAGCCTCCCAAAGAGCTTGGATTACAGGTGTGAGCCACTGCGCCCAGCCAGTTGGCTTTTAATGTAAGCACAATGAGAAGACTAGGGGAGCTGCTGGTTTATTTTAACAAGCATTTAGGAGCTCCATGCATGTGTGACTTTGACAAAAGGTACAAAGCAGAGACAAGAGGGGCATTGAAAGCAGATGGACTACTGTCAGGATCCTGGGAGGAAGGCCTGGAGGCTTGGTCCTGACAACACAAGGTGGGGGCTCCGGTTGGTATGAGAGGGAAGGAGTGGAACAGAAATGGGGCTGGAGGGAAAGTCCGGGTGGAAGAAAGGGAGGCTGGTAACAACATGGGTGACAGAGGTCAGTGCATAACATGGCCGATGAACACTGGGACCCCATGCACGTAGGTGCCCATGGAGGAATGTGTGACTCCTAAAACAGATGAGTCACCCAGAGGCATAAACCCAATGAAGGGATAGACGGGCTGCAAGGCAACAGCCTCAGGCCCAGAGACAGGGGGCGGCTCCTGAGGCCCCACCACAGGCAGGGCCTCGGGTGGGACAGGGCCTTCCTGCACAGTTCCACGCACAGCCCCTCTGCCACGGCCTCGCCCTGCCCGTTGGCTTCCTCCCCAGCGCCGGCCTCTCTCTGCAGGACGAGCCGGCTGGGTGCGAACGGGGGGCTTCCATCTGAAGGGCTTCACATAAGCAGTGGGTTTTGCGGGTTGGGTTGGCTCTGTGGGCCCATCTGCTTCCCCTGGGTCTTCATGGTCCACAACAGAGCGGCCTGGCTCTGTAGAAGGCCCACTTGAGGCTAAAAGAGAAGCAGAGTATTAGGAGAATGAGTAGGGTCTGAAGCCTTCGGGGAAGTGTGACTACAAGAGGGGTTCAGGAAAGGCCCAGGGGAGCCTCGGCAAACAGAATGAGGGGCAGGGGAGACCTGCAAGGTAAGCCCTCAGGAGTTCTGCCTGCCCGAGGGCCTATCCTGAGCTCAGCACTCCATGAGCTTTTCATCGCAAGTCCTTGCAACAACCTTACCCGTGCGATATTATGATTGTCATTTTACTAATCAATAAATGAGTCTACAGTTCCCTAGAGAGATTGAATATGAATAAAAGTGGGATGCTGCCTGCCCTCACTGAGGTTAAACTTCAGTAGGAGAGACAAACAGAACACCAAAAAATGAACGATGCTAACGAGCAACCAATTGGGAGGAGAAGGGTATCACAAGGGAGGTGGCTCTGGATCCAGAATGCCCGGGCTGTATTCCCAGGCCACTTAAAGTACCTGGGCATCAATTCCCCTTTCAACTGGTATAATAACATGCCAACCCCTAGGGCCTTACAAGAACTGAGTTACTATAAGTCAAATGTTTAGATTAGTATCTAGTTCAAGCAAGCATCTTAACATTTATTGGGAAGGAGATGGTCAAAAAGTCTTGCTGGAGGAGTAAACATAACCTAGGAAATCAAAGATGGGTGGGGTTTTGCAAGGCAAAGGCAGGAGAGGATTAGTAGGGATAGCAGGGAGGGGGAGCATTCCAGGTGACAGAAGGGTATGGGGTGGCTGCATGACTTCCAGGAAGAAAGAATCCTTCCATGGCTATAGGATAGCTTAACAGGGAGGGGAGGTGTTGACACAGATACGTTATTGAGCAATAGAACAGAGCACGAAGCCCAGGACTAGACAAACTTCTATAGAAATTTTATCAATGACAGAGCAGGCATTGAAGATGATCAGAAGATTCTTCTCTGGGAAACCTGCATAGCTTAAGAGTCCCATAAAACTGACATCTGGCGTTGCATTTTTTTTTTTTTTTTTGAGACAGAGTCACACTCTGTTGCCCAAGCTGGAGTACAGTGGCCAAATCTCAGCTCACTGCAATCTCGGCCTCCTGGGTTCAAGTGATTCTCCTGCCTCGGCCTCCCAAGTAGCTGAGATTACAGGCAGCCGCCTGTAGTTCTTTTGTATTTTTAGTAGAGACAGGGTTTCGCCATGTTTAACAGGCTGGTTTCAAACTCTTGACCTCAAGTGATCTGCTTGAGTGCTGGGATTACAGGCATGAGCCACTGTGCCTGGCCTGGTATTGCCCAATTTGATGCCCCAAACATACGAATGCTGTGGAATCCAATCAACTAGCCCCATCCATGGGTTTGGAGCTCTCATCAGCTTTTTCCTAGGTCCCATTTTTTTTTAGTCAGATATCACCAAATATCACACACACAAACAAAAAAGGCCCTAACACCAGAGACAGACGATAACACAGGAAAAGCCAACTTGGATAAAACAGTTTATGCCACAGATGAGACTTTCCAGAAACATCTATGATTAATACCCCCAGAGAGATAGAAAGAATTTTATCTACAAATCAATTATAGGATACTTTTAAAAAGAAATACCCAGAGAAAATAGGGCTTTTTGAAATTAAAATTATGAGAGAAGAAACAAAAATATCCATGAAAATTTTAAAGAATGAAGTTGAGAAGATATCCCAGAAAAGAAAGCAAATATCTAAAATAAGGGAAAGAAAGGAGGATAAAATACAAGAAAATTAGAGGCATATTGTCACTGAGACATATCAACACAAAATTTCAGAGTGCTGATGACAAAAAGAAGATCCTAAAAGCTTCCAGAGAGAGGGAGAAAGAGAAAGGGTGGAAAGATTATATGGAAAGGGCTAAAATTCAGGCATCTCAAAAGCAGCAATTAAATCTATTAGATAATAGAAAATGTCTTCAAAATTTCAAGAGAAATGGACTTCCCACCTAAAATTTGATACCCAACCAAAGTTTCACTTAGAAGTCAGTCAGGGAGGGTAGAATGAAAATGTTTCAAACAAGCAAGATTTTTTTTTTTTTTTTTTGAGATGGAGTCTCACTCTGTCACCTAGGCTGGAGTGCAGTGGTGTTATCATGGCTCACTGTGACCTCTGTCACCTGGGTTCAAGAGATTCTCCTGCCTCAGTCTCCCAAGTTGCTGAGGTTACAGGCACCTGCCACCATGCCTGGCTAATTTTTGTAGTTTTAGTAGAGATGTAATTTCACCATCTTCGCCAGGCTGGTCTTGAGCTCCTGACCTCGTGATTCACCTGCCTCAGCCTCACAAAGTGCTGGGATTACAGGGGTGAGCCACCATGCCCTGTCCAGACAAGCAAGATCTTAAATAATTTTCTTTCAACGCATACTTTATTGTTATGCATCTATCAAACTAGACAAGATTAAAAGATGTAGTACACTCAGTGTATGAAAGGAAATGTTTTGGAGAACAATGTGGCAATAGCTGTAAAATTCCAATACCTCCAGAAAAGAACAAGGTGGAAGTACGGGTTTATCATAGATCAAGATGTAGTTTGAGGGCTTGCTCCACTGTAGAGAAAAAGTAAAACAAGAAGAAGAAGAAGAAAAAAAAAAGACACAAGATTTGGGAAATGGTATACAATTAAAAAGAGGGAAAGGAGTTTCCCAGATGATGCGGAAGCTGGGAGCTGACTTAGAGCAGCCAGTCCAGGTTGGAGCAGGCTATGAGGTGAAATTGAGAGAACACTTGATTGAGTTGGAATTTAAACAATTGGGAAAGAATTGGCAAATTAACTAGTGATAAGTAACCACTCAGTATTCCAAGGTAGGTATTAAGTCCTGGAAAATTCAAGTTATGCAAGAGGGGGAACGTAATTCTCCTACTATTCTCTCTGTTCCTGGGCAATGGGGGAGGGGCAGAGGGTGTGTGTCGGGGATGGGTGTGGCATGGCACTTGGGTGATTGGTGGTGGTGGGAATGTGTAAACTACAGCTAAATATTCTTCTACCCTAGAGGGAAGACCATAAGGAAACTCTAAATAGGAAAAGAAATAGTAGTGTTCACGTGTTACTTAAAGAATGAGAGGAAATGCTAAAAGAAATGGCTACACAGATGGAGGTGGTGTTCCCAAAGTTGTGGAAGATTGAGAAGCTGCTGCATTTCATAACATGCCACATTTGCATCTCTAAGTTCTGTACGTCAATACCAAAGGTAAAGTAAAAATCCAGAAAAAAATTAAAAAGAGAGCGGCAGGCATTTGCCATACCTTGATTAGAGGCCATGGAGCGAAGTCGCTTTGAACGCCTCGGTTCTTCCATAAGGAATCTGCAGGAGGGGGTGGAAAGAAAAACACATCGGTAGAGTTAAACCACAGACTCATTTCCCAAGCACCACGCAACGATGCGGACCCCCACCAAACGCTCTCCTCTAGTGCCTTCACTGTCCCCAGGCCTCAGAGCACTTGGCTGCCTGGGCACCGAACCCACGAGGCCACCCAAGAGGACAGTGTGAAGGTCGGGGTTGGGACGGGGGCTGTGCTTGTGGGAGACTTCCACACAAGAGAGGGGAGACTAACTTAGGCCTCCTGGAGGAATGATCCCTCTTTAGGAGAAGAGGGAAGGAAGGTGGGGACAGACAATGGAGTTAGGAAGAGAGGGGTGACAAGGGATGTGGCCATGGCCCTTCTGGGGGAATGAGAATTCTGTCCCCATCTGCATCCATGCAAGCTCTACCCACTCCCCAGGGACACACAGACACACACCTGATCTCCCTGCTGGTGGCTCTGGAGATCTGAAAATTAGGAGGCCCTTCTACGAAGAAAGGCCGAGGAGCTGGAGGTGTCCGCGGATTCACGGCTGTAGCTCTGAGGTCGTCGTACCCCAACCAGGCAGGCAGGAGGGAGCTTGCTGCAGGTCCTGGCTCGGAGCTCAGCAGAAAGCCGACTGCTCGAGGCCCTGAGCCGACCATCTTATAAGGCACCAAGGTGCTTACGTAAGGGGAGTGGTCACAGGGGGGCCCGGCTGGGGCTGGGCTAAATGAGCTTGGAAGGCCATTGGGCCAGTCCTCCCCCTGTGCCTCCCTAACCCCGCGCCCCGTCAAATGAGGCCCTGCCAAGAGGCCGCCATTCATATATGTCAATGGTTGATTGATTAATGTAATCATTGAGAAAAAAAGAAAAGAAGCATAATTACATTTAAGTGCCAACAAAAGGGATGTGTGGTGGTGCCCTGAGAGTGGCAAATAGGAAGATTTGATTAGACTTGATCTGACTGTGGTCTAGGAAAGCATCCAGAGGGGGATATTTGGGCTGAAATCTGGACTTTAAAATTTGAAATTGGTCAATGTGAACCGGGTTGGGAGAGGCAGGGAGAGAGGCAGGCGACTGAAGAACGTGTGCTGAGGCCCAGACTGGAAGGGAGCCTGACCCATTCCGGGAATGGAGGAGAGGCCAAGGCCAGGCCCAGAGGTGGTGCAAGGGGAGGGGAGGGGGCACACAGGAGCTGGTCTTGTTCCAAGGCAGCGAGAAACCATGGAACCGTGTCCTGCAGTGGGTTAACATTTCAAAAACGGCTAGCCTGGCTGTGAAGGAGAGCAAACCCAGGGTTTTCAGATTAACTCAGGAACAGCAAGAAGGCTATTACAGCCCTTGGTGTTGGGTGCAGGGTCCTATTAGGCTAGGACTGTGGGCAGCAGAGGAGGAGAAAGTTCCTCGGTGGGAGAGAAATTTACAAGAGAAAGAGCCCCAGTGTGGACAGCCCTTGGAGGGAAGGAGACTGCAGCCTTGGTAGCCGGTTCATTCAGACAGAATGAACCTGGATGGGGAACCTGCTCTGAATGGGAAGATGTGGAGCTTGGCTTGCATACGTTCGGTTGGAGGAGGTTTTGAGCTGCCAAGTGAGAATGACAAGTGGCCTTTTGTAAAAAGAGACAAGCTTTAGAGAGATGGCGATGGGGCTGGAGACACGTGTGAGACACACACCACTAGCTTTTATTGCTGTGGGTGCAATAAAAATTGTGTGTTGTTTCCTGCTCTCTTCCTCGGCCTATGGGTGCACACATAGGCCGAGGAAGAGAGCAGGAAACAACACACAACGACACTAGAGGGGAACCCACAGTGGGTTGGTTGGTTTGCTTTTTTATTTTTTAGAGAGATGGGTTCTCACTCTTTACAGTAGTGAGATCTTGGATCACTGCAGCCTCGACCTACTAGGATCAAGCGATTCTCCTGTCTCAGCCTCCCGAGTAGCTAGACTAGGGACACACGCTCCCACACCAGGCTAATTTTTGTATTTTTTTGTAGAGGTGGGGTTTCGCTATGTGAACAGGCTTGTTTGGAACTCCTGAGCTCAAATGATTCTTTCTTCTCAACCTCCCGAGTAGCCGGGACCACAGGCGCAGGCCCCCATGCCCAAGTAATTATTATTGCTTTTGTTTTAATTCTTTGTCGAGATTACATTTTGCTACATTGCCCGGGCTAATCTCAAACTCCTGGCCTCAAGCAATCCTCCCACCTTGGCCCAAATCACTGGGATTACAAGCATAAGCTACCACACCCTACTCTCACAGTGCTGTTTAAAAAATTCTGGCCAACCACTGTGGCTCATGCCTATAATCCCAGAACTTTGGGAGATGAAGGTGAGAGAATTACTTGAGCACAGCAGTTTGAGAACAGCCTGGGGCTACGTGGCAAGACCCCATCTCTATACCAAAAAAAAAAAAAAAAAAAAAATTACCCTTGTGTGGTTTTGCCTGCCTGTGGTCCCATCCGCTAGGAAAGGTGAGCAGGGAGGATTGTTTGAGCCCGGGAGATCAAGACTGCAGTGAACTGAGATTGCACCACTGCATTCCAGTCTGGGACACAGAGTGAAACCTTGTCTCAAAACAAAAAACAAAACAAAACAAAAAAAATCTAAAAATGATGTACAAATAATGCAATTCCAGTTAGATTGTCAGTATTTTTTTTTTGTTATTGTTGTTTTAAAAAGTCAACTTTATTAAGGTACAATTTACACACAGTAAAATGCTTTCATTTGAAGTACACAATTTGGTGAGTTTTGACAAACATGTAGGCTTGGGTAACCACCTCCACAGTTAAAATAAGAATAATTTCATCACTGGGACAGTTCCCTTGTGTCCCTTTACAGTCAACCCCCTCCCCGAATCCTCTGCCCCAGGCAACCATTAATCCACTTCTTATCTCTACAGGTTATTTTTGCCTGTTCTAGAATTTCACATAAAGGAAAGTATACTGTATGTCCTCTTTTTTGCCACATTTATCTTGCTTGACTTAATTTTGTTAAGGTCCGTCTATGTTATAGAATGCATGAGCCATTCATTCATTTTCATTCCTGGGTGGTGTCCCATTCCTCAGATAGACCAGGGTTTATTTATCCAGTCACTCGCTGACAGACACTGATTAGGTTGTTTACTGTTTGGGGGTATTACGAATAAAACTGCTAAGAACACTCATGAACAAGACTTTGGATACACATATGCTTTCATTTTGCTTGGGTAAACATCTACAAATGAAAAATCTGGGTCAAATGTCAAGAGTTATTTTTAGATTTATAAAATATTATCAAATTGCTTTCCAAATTGATTCCACAATCAATTTTACATTCCTTCCCAAAGTGTTTGAGGGTTTTGGGTGCTCCATATTCCCTGCCAACGCTTGGTGTTGTTGATCCTTATTCTCTAAGCCACTCTAGTGTCTGTTGGAGTGGTGTCTCATTGTGGTTCTAACTTGCCTTCCCTTGCTGACTAATGATGTGCTTATTAGAGTTTTAAAAATAAGTGTTTTTATTTTAGAATAGTTTTAGACTCACAGAAAAGTTGGAAAAAATACAGAGTTCTTATATGTCCCACACCAAATTTACCCTGTTTCTAGCATCTTACAGTGTGGTACATTTGTTATTATTATGGCAATAATAATTATTGGTACATTAATATAATACATTGTTATTAACTAAAGTTTATGTTTTGTTCCGATTTCCTTGGTTTTGACCTAACATACCTTTCTGTCCCAAGACCCCGTCCAGGGTACCACATTACAATTAGTCATGGCTCCTCTTGGATGAGAGAGTTTCTCAGGCTTGCCTTGTTTTTGATGACTTTGACACTTTGAATACTGGTCAGATATATTGTAGGATGCCCTCTCCTGAAATTTGTCTGGTGTGTTCCTAATGATCTGACTGGAATGATACATTTTTGTAAGAAAGATTGCAGAGGAAAAGTGCCATTGTCATCCCATCCTGTCTACAGTCTATCACCATGGCTTATCACTGCTGGTATTAATCCTGGTCACCTGGCTGGGGCAGTGCTGGTTAGATTTCTCAGCCATAAAGTGATCTTCCCCCCTCTTTCCCTACTGTACTTTTTGGAAGTCACTATCTATAGCCTACACTTTTAAAAAGGGAAGTTATGCTTTATCTCCTTGCAGGGGAATAGCTACCTAATTTGGAGTTCCCCTGTGTGGAGGATTTGCCTATTCTTCCCCATGTGTTTATTTATTTAAGCATTTATTTCTATTGGCATGGACTCATGGATATCTATTGTATACTTTAGATTATGAATCAATACTTCCTCGGATGAATTATTGAATAATTTTGCTAATTATTTTGTTAAATATTTTACTTAAATATTTAATTATTAATTAGTGAATTATTTTGTCACTCAAAGTTTCTAGCTTTGGCCATTGGGAGCTCATTTAGTTGGCTTCTGGGTCTTTTTGTCACCCTCCATCACTGTGGCTTTTGGTTTGGTTTGGTTTGGGGCCCCTTCTTGCTCCCTGGCACCACAGATGTTCCATGCTCATTTGCATAATTTCATTCTTATTGGGGTTTCATGTGCTCACCAACCACACCCATAAATACTTTTGTGAGATTTCTGTTCAAAACCTTTATTTTTTTTACTGGGTTGACTTTTTTCTTTTCTTTTTTTTTTTTTTTTGAGATGAAGTTTTGCTCTTTTCACCCAGGCTGGAGTGCCAGTTACTGCAACCTCTGCCTCCTGGGTTCAAGCAATTCTCCTGCCTCAGCCTCCTGAGTAGCTGGGACTACAAAGCGCCCACCACCACGGTGGGCTAATTTTTGTATTTTTATTAGAGACAGGGTTTTGCCGGGTTGGCCAGGGTGGTCTCCAACTCCTGATCGGCCCGCCTGGGTCTTCCAAAGTGCTGAGATTACAGGCATGAGCCACTGTGCCCACCGTTATTTGGTTGACTATTATTGAGTTTTAAGAGTTCTTTGTGTATTATAGATACAGGTCTTTTATGAATATATGTGTTGTGAATATATTTTACCAGTCCATTGCTTGCCTTTTCATTTTCTTAACAGCGTCTTTCAAAGGACAGATTTTAATTTTAATAAAGCCCAGTGTCTCAAGCTGGGATTCCCAGGAAGCCAACACAGAGATGGAAATTAGAGTATAGAAGGTATATGAGGTGTGCCTTTTAGGGATGTGGGAGGGAAAGAAACAGGACCACACAGTCTCAATGCTGCGCTTCAGCAAATCCCGTAGGATGTTCTAAAGTGACCTACTAGAGCTATTCTGAGTTGGAGCAACAGGGTCAGGCTTTGATGTTCCCAATGAACATCACTGGATGCAGTCTGCCTTGTGGAGAGTGCCCCTGTGGGTAAGGGCAGGGGAGCCTCTTCAGCCAAGGCAGTCCCTTAGGGTCCATCTGCAAGGGCTGAGGGCAGTCTGCTGGTGGAAATTCTCACAGCTGAGGTCACAAATCCTTTATTTCTTTAGAAGGATCTGGTGACAAATCACTGTTCTCATTGCATAAAATGCACCAATGCTTTCTTGTACAATTCCTGGTTTTTGTGTCTCATCTAAGGAATCTGCCTACTCCAAAGTCATGAAGAGTTTTGCTATATTTTGCTCTAGAAGTTTTATAGTTTGCACTTTTACCTTTAGGTTAACACACGATTTTTGTTAATTTTTGTGTAAATTGTGAAATAAACGTTGAGATTTATATTTTTAATTATGGATATCCAGTTTGTTCCAACACCGTTTGTTAAAATAAATGCAGTTTTTTTTTTCTTTCTTGAAAGTTAATGAAATGTTTTAAATTTTATATGGTGAATTATGTTTTAGAAGAAAAAAGTCATAAAAAAAAGACCAATAGTGAATTGAGCCTTTCCCATCTATCAAAACGGTATGGTATTGGAATTAGGTGATGAGAATAGATCAGAAACCTATTAACAGCTAACAATAGCTAATGTCTATTGGACACTGCTGTATGCCAGGCATTTTCCCCAGTACTTTTCACATATTCATGCATTCAATCCTCCCAACAGCATTAGTAAGATAATTGATTCTCTAAAGCAAAAACAGTAAGAAATATGTAGTGGGTTTTAGAACATATGAAAAGTAAAATCTAACAACCAAAGCCCCAAGGAGAGAGGAGCTGAAAGCATGCTATTGCAGCCCTTACACTATACATGAAATAGTATAATATTATGCAAACTTCCAAAAGAGAAAGCTGCCACAGGCATGGCTTTACTGGTTAATTCTACCAAACATTCATTGAAGAAATAATACCAATTCTACAGAAATTCCAGTGGGACAACCATTTTGAAAGAAGGGGTTTGGCTGAGGCTGCATTGTATGGAAAGATAAATTAGAAGAAAATGATAGAACCTAAATGGCTTTAAACTGGTTGGGCATTATTAGGACAGCTCAGGAAATTTGAATATGAATTTCATACTGGAAAATAATATTGTATAAAGAAAAGTGTTAAATATCCTGAGTGTGAAAATTGAATTGCAGTTTATATACAAAAATTTGTTTAAGACTTTAATTTAAATAAATTCAAGCAGTCTACTAAGGTGATGGCATTGAAAAGGATGATGACAGGTAGAAGGGGGAAAGTAAAAACACATTTTTTTATTTGGGAAGATACTGAGTTCAATTGTTAACATTTTGTTAGAAGTCATTTGTAAGGAAATCTAGTTAAAATTTACAGTAGAATAATATCATCTAATACAGTTAAGAAATTAACGTAGTCTCTTCACATCCAATTGGTTTGTTTTTAATGTTGAACTTAATTATTGATTGAATTTACCCATTCTCTTTCCCAAAACCATTTTCTTGTGTAGGTTCCCAAAATTGAGCTTAAGTAATAATGTCTGGTGTTAGGAACTCTAAAATATATTTTCTCAAATTGGTCTTCTAATTGTATATGTAATAAAGCTTTATTATCTGTTTAAAATTTTTCAATATATCTCTTTTGCTCTAAATATTAAATACATAGCCTGAACTTAAAAATATTTATAATCTTATCTTCATGAGACTTCCAAACCACATTGCCAGTTAAACTTACCCCAGCACTCAATATTTAATACACCCAGCTATTTCATGTTTCAGAAACATACCGTATTGTCTTGCAACATCTGAACTTATGCATATAGTTTCCTTTTCTAAAAATCCCCATTCACAACCAAGTAAATTTGACCTTAACTCATGTCTCAAGAGACTTCGAGTCTTCCCTGGTTTCCAGGCTATGTTGGTACAAATTCTACTAATATGTACCCATACTGCTACCGACTTAATTTTACTATAATATGTATAATAATCTATTGCAAATGTTTCCTTATAGAAGTTTTTGCAAATAGCTAGTAATCTATTGCAAATGTTTCCTTATAGAAGTTTTTGCAAATAGCTAGTAAATCTTCTAAGTCTAAAAATGTGTTATAGTTTTTATATATTTCTCTTCCTAATTCAATGGCCAGAGCATGAAAGATGATTGATAAATGTTCACCTAATTAATAAATGACTAATTTAGTAAGACAAAAATAATATGATAAATGATATTAATAATAACAAAGAAAGCATGACTAGGTAGGTATAGGCTTTAGTGCAGTATTTATGAGTATTTAAGTGTTTATAATTATTATATTTTAATGTTCAACACAGTTTTATTCTTCTATGTGCAGCACATTTGTAAAGATTCATAACTTGCCAAAATCTAAGCATCAAAAGCTAAGAATATAAAAAAGCAATGTTACAGTTTAGCAGTCTATAAAAACACCAGTAAGCAGATATTGTAAATCACTAATAGATACAAACTTTCTCAGAACACAACATAACCATGCTGAAAAGTGCTGTAGATATAACTTGTAGCAAACCTTTCAAAGAAAACTCTATTAATCTTAATTTTTACTGTTGCATTTATCAGAATTAATGCATGGAAGATTATATATGTGAGCTATTTATATGATAATGAAATTGTGTAAAATCTGTGGTATGCACAAATCAAACATTTATATTTGCTTCCTTTCTTGCTATGCTTATTTTGTTGTATTTGTGACTTGTAATTTATTTTCATATGTCATATTTATGAACAGGAAATTGTAATCTATATAAACTATATTCACAGAAGATATTGTATTATAATGACTTTCTCAGTATTTTCTGATGTATTTTCTCATTCTCTAATATATTATAAATGTATGCTCTAAATCATTGTATATATTACTATATTTTCAACAGACAAAATCTACTTAGATACTTCTAAATGAACTTGGAATTTGGTGAGGTCATGCCACAGAATGTGTAAACATATTCTGTCATTTTGTGAATTTATACCTACTTAATAATATCAGGAAGTACTGTCATCTTTTGAATTAGGGAAAATAATTATAGAAAAATATATCTCAAGTTTAAAAAGGGCATTTCCCTACCATCCCCACACTCCGAGGAATGTGAAGATAATGAGAATCTGCCATAAATCAAATTACTTTATCTACATCTTGAAAGTGCAAAGTTTATCTCTATTCTGTATTTTGTCCTTTAACTTTCTATAGAACTTTCTTACACAGCTGCCCAGGAGCACAATACTATCCTTCATATTCTAATGAAAATTCAATCTCAAAGGCATTCATTTCTTAGTTTCATTTTAAAGTTGTGAAGTAGTTGTATTATCCATGTATTTTTATGCATGATATTATTTTGCCATTTCTCTTTTCTTTGAACTTTTCTAATTTTTCAAATGCTATAAACTGGGAAATTTAACTTTTTGAACTACCTCATTCGGTTGTTTAATTTCTTTCTAAATCCTTGGCTTTTTCTGCAGTTCTTTGTATAAACACTTGTGACCTCCGATCTTTTAATCCATTCTACATTTTCTGTATTCTTTCTCCTTTCTTTATGCATTTAATCCTAGACTTCAAAAGGCTTTTTTTTTTTTTTTTTGGATTGCCAACTTAATTATATAATAAAATTCAGTGGGAAATCAGTCACCAAAAAATTCTGATTTACAAGCAACTTCTCAAAGCCTGTTCATGTATTCTCTTTTGTAACATAAAGACTATAGTTTCTACTAAAATAAAATATTTAAATTTTTATTATATATACATACATCTATCTAATATATTAAAGTTTAACAATATTGTTTATCACAAGAAGCTGAAAATATTAATAATGTTTTTCAAAGCATTTTTCAGGTAGGAGTTTAGTCAGTATGTACAATAAAATCAATTTAATTTGGGGTTTAATATTCTGAGCTTAAATTAAGTCATCAGAAATTTTGATGGAAGTGAAGCATGTAAAGATGAGAATGCTTTTAATTGTTTATAAATTTTCATTTTGAACATTACTATGGTTACTGAATCTAACTCACTGTAAGTCAACTTTAGCTTAAATATATTATATATTTGGTCATAATTTATCTAAAATTTGTAGTCTGAGATAGATGGCTAAATAATATATAAATATGTATACATATAACAACAGCTATTGCCAGGAACCTTTCAAATTATGAAGATTTCTGCTGATTATTAAATCTTTTAACTTTATGCCACTATTAGTTTCAATACTAAGAAATCACAGGTATAATTACCAACAGGGAAGTATTCATTTACACATTAAGCCATGATTTTATATGTACACATGTGCATGTTTTTATAATATTAAGTGTGTATTAAATTTATAATATTAATAAATAAATCCCCTTTTTAATGATCACCTTATTTAAATTGGGGTTGATTGTGGGTACATGGATTTGAGAAAAGTATATTTTGAGCACATCTGGGGAAAATAAACATATTTGTAGTGGAAGACATGAAGATTTGTGATCCAAACTTCTCATAATGTCCATTATTTTAGCAAGCCTGTAACTAGTACAAAAATCATGGGCTCCCTGCTAGACCTACTAAACATAGTAGATGGGCTTCTTACAATAGGAGTGTCTAAATAAAGCCTGATGATCTTCAATACCTTCCCTGGGGAAGGAGCAATTGAGGGATGTCATGAGCAGACAACTCAGATATGAAGAAAAAGTGGAATAATATATGTGATCTATTTATTCATTGTTTCTTTTAAATCAATAAAATGTGTAAATGTATTATATACTATTATATTATATATGTAATATAATATTGTATTATATAATATTATATATTATATATTACATATTATATAACTTAGCATGCGTAACAAAGAGAAGTGGGAGCAGCAGAGATTCTAAAATCCCACAGGGTTGATAGTATCATCATGTTCTGGCAATTCTAAACAAATCAGTTATAAAAGATTCCCTTACTCCTACTCAACCCATCCCACAATCCTTCCAGCTTTTGTACCACTGGCAAGAAGTGTTCCTGATGCAACATTCACTGCTTTCTGCTTCGAAATAATCTTCTATCCTGTGAATATCTCTCCACAGACAGTAAGTTCTTAATATGGAAGGGCACACACAGAAGTGGGAGGTGGAGGATACGATGGAGAAGGTGGATGGGGTAATGAAGACGGCATGGAAGACTGCATGGTATTTCATATATAATTCCTAAATATGTACATTTTTCCTTTGAATTAAGATCCCAAACATTTAAAAAAATTCTTAATCAATTTCATGCAGGTCAGAGAGAAAATGAGCAATAGTGCCTAATGTTGAGACTTGTAAATTTTCTCTCTGTGTGTTTTTAGAAGTATTTGACATGATTGTATTAATTGACTGACAACCAAACATCTACCCTGGCTCACCCTTACCTTTCTGCCTTCCTTCTTCTTCCTCATTTTTTTTTTTTTTGGTCCTTCCCCCATGTCCCTTTAATGACTATGGGCTAAGCAGTGTCTAGGGACAATGGGTAAAGTATTGAGCAAAACAGGTACTACTCTGCTTCACATTGTGTTTATAATCTAGAAACATGTTGTACTTGGTGACACTTTAGTTTTTAGCAATTATCACTGTCTGAAAAGAAAAATTATGTAGTAATAAACAATTTTGTGAAACATATGTACTTGGTTCAAAATGTTGTAGATCCCCCAAATTTAGGTTAATGCTCCTGATACATAGTAAGCCAAACACTGACACATCAACACCTAGGAGCAGAGAGAGATTTATTCAATTTGGCTAAAACGAGAGCAGGAGAGAGAAATCACTCAAACTCTATGTCTTTGAACATATTTGGTGGCTTTTATGGTAAGGTAGGTATCTGAGGAGTGAGATGTCCTGATAATCAAAACTGTTTGCGTCCCTTGGCCTAATCAAACTTCTAGATCCCATCAAGGAGGTCTACATGGTCTAAGGTTCATTGTTCTTTGAAAGACAAACAAGTTTATTAATCCTGTGGGCAGCTCTTGGTGGTTAGGATGTGAAGTTAATTTCTAGTGACTACTCCCTAGTGAAGCTACTATAGGCAAGCAAGTATGCATGGAGAAAGAAAACAAAGACAAAGAAACTACGTAAAACAAAGTCGTGATTTTTATAAAATACAGGCTTGGTTACAAAAGCACAGAAGAGATAAAACAAATGAACAAATAAATAGAATTACAGACACTTTTATTGAGATATATTTGCTTGAATAGGCATTAGCTATGAGATATATTTACTAATGTAAATGCATTTAAATGATTCTAACTGGTTGACAATATTCCAAAATGCAACTAACTAGATATAGAATGTGAAAATGTTGTACTACAAAAATATATTTGATGTTAATGCTAGCAATATGCACTACACTGATTCATATTAGTGATGAGACCTTGGAGAAGCATAAAGTTATAGTAAAATGAATGTGAAAGGCAAGCTAAAGACAATAATTGCCTTATAAAAGCCTTTCATTAAATATCAAAGTGCTGAGTTGGCCAACACCATGATTCTGAAAGCAAAAGCTAAACTTTTAAAAAAGGAAGTGTTCCTTAAGCTCTCCCAGACATGTTTTTTTGTTTTGTTTTTCTAGGAATTAAACTTTGAAGGTTAGGAGAAACTCTATAGTGAAGACAAACTATCAACTACATGAGAAAAGAGTAAAACTTTGATGTGTTAAGAGATTATTGCATTTCTTCTTAAATTAGTTAGAAGATTCTAATTTTAGAATTGACTTTTTTTTCAGGAAACATGACAGATAATATTTTGTTTGCTATACCATTAAAAGCACTGTATATCAATGTTGTGCATATGTATTATGTAATTTATAATGAAGATAATTAGTCATAAATAATTGGAGGAAAATTAAAGTCAATATCAAAAAAGGGCAAATTCCCCAAAGTAACATAACCCAGTTGTGAAATAAATAATAATATATTCAAGTTGATGAAACAAATATGTAATTCAAACTCTATTATTCTGTACAGTAAAGACCAGATTATAATCAATTATAAACTATTAAAAATGTACCAGATGTAATCTTTTGATTATTTCAGTTTTTCAAATGGCATTTTGGTGTCTAAAGGATTATTTTATTTTATTTTATCTCCATACATACATGAATTCCCCCTTAAAGGTCTTTTGAAGTATTGGCCAGAAACAACAATAACAAAAAAATGTGTAGGCATACTTTCCAGTTGTTCCAGGTTTTAAATAGAACTGAATATTCAGTGCTTATATTATAATAGTACAGTATTAATCAGTTTTGTTTCATTAACAAACAAGTCTCAAATCTCAGTGATTTACACAAAACATTTATTTTCAGATTATATTACTCATCAGCAATTGCAGTTCAGTCATTGAATTTGCTCCACATTTATTTTTCTAAAATTGATGTTGAATTTTGAGCCCTTATTTGGACATTATTGCCCTTGAGGACACATGAAAAGGGCAAGGATGGGCAAAAACATGAGATTCCTTTAAAAGTCTCAGCTCAGAACTAGCACCTTGTCACTTCTGCTCACATTGGTTCCAGAAAGCTAGATGATCATCAGAAAATGAGGTAAGGAAGTATACTCTGCCTACATGTGACAATGGGAGGGGCTGCTTGATCTTCTAACAGGGAAGAGAATCAATTAATTGTTGAGAAAAATAATATAATCCATTATTGAAGTATTTTTAATTTCCTGCTTCCCTTCCAGTATATCTTTGAAAACATTTATGACCTTTTAATTATCCTAATAACTCACCTTCTCCACTCTAATTCATAGAGTTTTTAACATATATATGCATAGGAAACCCTTGTAAGTTAAATTAAAAGGGAAAGTAATTATGAGTAAGCTATAGGATCTCTCTCTGCCTAATTCTGTTACTGCTATTAATCTTTCCACTTATCTTTTGATACTGAATACAAAGAAAAAAAGAAAAAGAAGAGAAAAACAACCAGCTTGATGTTCTAGGAAAAGTTGGTCATTTTTGGAAACAATATAAGCCTGTATGTTCACAATTGATGGACACAATAATGTTCTTGCCATGTGAACAGAAAGGAGGAAATTGGTAGGGTCGCAATTTATGAAAGCTCTGCATCCTGTTTCCAAGTTTAGAGGGACATTCAAATGCTGAAACTGAGGGTCCTTAGTAGTCCCAGGGTGGAAAATTTCTATAATTGGGACTCGCAGTGAGAATATAAGGAGCATTAAAATGCCATTAACTTCAACTACTCACACTCAGACAATACATTGAATTTGATTATTATGACATTACACAAATATGTATGGTATCCAAATGTTCTTTAAGCTATTTATGAAAGTGAATATAAACGTGCATTTGGTACCAGAGAGCACGTTAACTTAATTATATATATATATATATATATATATATATATGCCACCTTACTCCATGTAGAGAAAATGCAGTACAATGTATTGGATCTATATTCACTATTCTTACGAATATCATGGCCAATTCAGTTTATTGAATGCCAGTGACTTTCAAGTGAACTGATTTCACAGGACTAAAAACTGGAACAGAAGCATGAGAAGAAATGGAGAGTAGTATACCTCAATTATTTATTGGTTGTTTTATTTTCTTCAATTACTGTTTGTCGCTCTGTTTTTTCTCTTTGTAAGTTGCCTTTTGACTGGCATTGCTTTGATATCCTGCAGACAGCTGCTGCCAAATTTACCAACAGTGAAATGTTGCAAACTGCCAATTGAATTTTTAATGTTTCGTTTTGTGTTAGTGTTGTTAAAAATCACGAAATCATTTTCTAACAAATTTCACCAGTGGGCTATGGTTATTTTTTCCTCAAAACAATTTGCCTGAGCAAAGACCTCCCTGTTCTGATAATAACTTGAAACAGGTATGCATTTAAAGTTAAATATCTTAAGTGTATGCTTAAAACTAGAAAATGCCAGATATAGGTGAAGGGGAGGAAGGCAGCAAATCACACTGCCATGTGTGTACCTATGCAACAATCTTGCATGTTCTTCACATGTACCCCAAAACCTAAAATGCAATAAAATAAAAAATAAAAAAAACTAGATGTAAAACACAAAAAAGAATAATTCATTGCATAAAACCAATTCAACTGGAAAGGATTGCAGTTTCTCTCTCTCTCTCTCTCTCTCTCTCTCTCTCTCTCTGTCTCTCTGTGTCTCTCTTGCTCCCAAACATTTCGGTCGTTTTATGAAGAGTCCAACCATTATTGAATGAAAAGAATATCCTCCAACCAATGTGCAGGCAGTGTTGTATTTTCTGTTGTGTACATGTGAAAGAGAGACTGGTTTAGAAGCAAACAAGAAAGTGGACCTGTGCTATTTGTTAATATCATTAAAACGTAAGCCAATGAAATCTCCCCAATTTATAATCAGACTCATCATATGAAATTGCTCATTTACATCTCATATCCAGAAATTGATAAAACTTTACTGTCTCCATAAAGTGTATATATAAAGCAACTTTTAAGCTTGTTTGCTGTTCAAAAAAAATGTTTTAACAACATTTGGATAGATCATTGGAATTAAGTTTAATTATAAGTCAATATAAATATAAAATGCATTTTGCTTACTATGTAATAGAATGTATAGTTTTATAAACATGTTAAAATTCTAAATTGTCCAGGGTTTTACATACATAAATAGAATTTCTAACATATATGACAATTCTATATTCTGGGACACACACACACACACACACACACACACAAATAATACTTATATGTATGTGTATATAATACATATAATTATTCAATCCTGGAGTTTTTTTAAACTTAAAAGGAAAATAATAGTCTTTTATATTTGCATAGCTATTCACTATTTCTGTTGCTGCTTCTCCATTTTTGAAGATGCATTTTCCCTCAAGTACCATTTACTTTCAGCCTGTAGTGTTTCCTAGAGACCAGTTTTATTGGTAAAATTTTCTAATTGTTTTCTGTCATTTAAGAATCTCCTTCTTTCACATTCATTCCTAAACAATAACTTTAAAGATATTAAAATTGGATTTGACAGTTCTTTTCTTTCAGAGTTTTATGTATATTGTCCAAATGTCTTTGCCTTATGTGATTTCTATTGAGAAGTTTTGTGTCATTTGAATCATATTACCCTTGTATACATTGTTTTGCTTTATGTTTTACTCTAGATGCTTTCAAATTATTTTATTTATCTTTTGTGTTCAGCCATTTTATAATGATTTGACTTGTCATGGTTTTCTTTTAGATTATCCTATTGAAGGTTAGATGAGGTTTTTCTGTAAAACTTTAAATTTATGAATTTAAATATGAACTTTCAATTTATGAATAATCTAGGAATTATTCCTTCAAGAACTTTTCTCTGTCCAAATTTTATTCTACTTTCCATTGGATGTTTCAGTGACATGTTATGCACTTGGATATCAGAAACTCAAGTCCCTGAAGTTCTAACTTATTTTTCTTTTAAAATATCTGTTCTTCAGATTGGATAATTTCCATTGTTTTATCTTTAATTTAATTGAGTTGTCTTCTATAGTTTCCATTCTGTTATTATGCTCATTTAGTTTTTTCTTTTTAATTTCAAATAGTCTCTTTTTCCATTGCATAATTTCCATATGATACTAAAAATGTATCATATGGAAATTGTATGTTATTTGTTATTATATATTATTTGTTGAAAGCCTTTTTTCCTATTCATTCCAAATGTGCTTACCTTAATGTCATGGAACCTAGTTATAATAATATTCATTTTATAATATTTGTCCAATAATCCATTATATGTATAATATTAAGGTTTTATTTCTGTTGATGTTTTTTCTCTTGAGAATTTGTCACATTTTCTTATTCTTTGTATGGCAGGTCATTTAGGACTATATTGTGGACGTTATAAGCAATGTGTAATAAAATGCTATATTTGAATTTTCAACATTGAAAAGGAATAAATACAAAATGCAAGGAAATACTGCAAGGCAACAAAAAAGTCAGGAAAAATAATGATCACATGCAAAAGATATGAACGGCAATTTCTCAAATTAAAATTTTAATGCAAATAATTAAAGGAAAATACACATGGTAATTATATATGGGCAAATAAAATACCACAAAATTTGTAAAAAATCAAAATTCAGTACTACCAACTATGAGTCACTGTGTACTGCTTGTAGAAGTAAAAATCAATGCGAGCATTTTTAAGAAAAAATTGATAAGCATAATTAAAGTCAGATAATAATTTCCTGTGAGCCAACATTCTACCTCTGGATATATTTTTTGAGGAAAACTCTTGCAAATGTGTAATGGGTCTTGAGTTACAATGGTCTTTCATCATTTATTGTTTTGTCAGATAGATGGAAAGAATCTTGATGTCCAGCATAAAAAGATCAATATATAACATGTTAAGTGTATTTGCTATGAAATACTATGAATCACTTAGAAGTGATTAATTTACTGTCATGGCATACAGATAGATGTTTAAAGCATATCATACAAGCACAATAGATAACTATATAATGGAGAATATTGGCAAAAATATCTGGAAGATTATAGCTATCTCTGCTGGTGTCTCAAACATATTATCTCAGCATTCATATTTCTGTACATGGCAATGGATTCTTAGTGAAAACACCTGAGTTTCTGCCTAAGAGCTTTCTCTAGTTTTATTAATGTGCACAGTTCACGTTCAGGGAAAGTCAAGTGAGAGGGAGTTAAACCTCTAAAAGTCAGTCTCAACCCATAATTACTAAACAATGGTGAATACATACTGCAATGTCCTTATTCCTTGAAAAAGACAACTCGGCCAACTACATTTTTTCAGGAGGGCCCAAAGGAAACTACCTTTACAAATGCATAAGTAATAGAATAGTGAAGTGGCATCAATGATGTATCTGAGAAACTCAGTGGTGGCTCTGCTCAGCAGGCCAGGTGGTAGACAACAGATGCCAATAGAACTTGGTGGCCTAAATGTAAATTGGTATAATAAGATTATAGAACTATAGAGCTGGTAACAATGGCACTTAACTGTTGGAAACTGGTTGGATGTAATTCTCTTATTAGTCTGCAAACTAGCAATGGTCCATAGAAACATTGATGCAGAAGTATTAAAACATTGATCAATGTCACAGAACATTGATTCTGTGACAATAGCTAACTGAACACAGTATTTCTGAAAGGCATAAATCGACGGTCCATGAGAAAATTATTTTATTTGTATAGCCAAAAAGTTAAAGACATGATCAAAATATCAGATTCTTCAATAAAGAGTTCAAATTTCCTTGTGCAATATCCAAACTTGAGCCATTCTTGGATCCAGAAGTTTACCAGTGTAATGGAAGGTTGTAACTTCTGGAGGTCTACGTATAGCATTCATTGACCCAATCCTTCCCGAGAGGGGTATATGGTCATTTATCAGATTACCATACACTGACAACAGGAGGAAAAGGCAGACAAATATATTTGGTGGATGTTGTTCTTGGCTGACGTTAATTATAGGAAACCACAAAAAACATCATGTACCTACTATTAACAGTAGGACCACGTGGAGACAAAATGACAAATGAAGCCCTGAACCAGTTTCCTCTCCTAATGGGTCCAATGGACGGGGAGCACCCTTGGCCAAAACCATTTGCTTGGTTCTCTAATTACATACTTAGAATATATATGTAATATATAAATCTTACATTGGTCCCTGATAGTTTAGTAAGAGCTGGTATGAAAGAAAAGAAAACCTCTGAAACTCCCACCCAGCACAGCCAACAATGTAAATCTGAACCACAATTAATCCTGGCTGAAATAACAAAATTACTTCCACTTTCAAAGACTCATAGATGCAAGGGCAATATTCCCTATAAAATCACAATTTACTCTGGACCGGTTCCTGCAAAACTTCAGATGGATCATATTCAGAATCACAGGCCACAGTGATAACTACTGACATCTTTATTAGAATAATCACAATATATCAGCAACTTGATATGTGACTCTCATATGTGATTAATCAGTTTGTTTTAATTTTAATCAGAAAGAGACAATAAAGATCACTGTCCTCATGTTTATATCCAAAGCTCTATTAACTCACATATGTATATACTATATAATTCAAAGAAACTTTAATTATCTTTACCTGGTCCAATGCATCACACTATGTGGATAATGTGTTGCTCATATTTCCCCAGAATATTTTAGTAAATATTCTAGATAATAGAAATTGTACATTACAAGAGAACAATACTGTCTAAATTTTCTTTCTTTTCTTTGTTTTTTTGAGACAGAGTTTCACTCTTGTTTCCGAGGCTGGAGTGCAGTGATGCAATCTTAGCTCACTGCAACATCCACCTCCCAGGTTCAAGTGATTCTCCTGCCTCAGCCTCCTGAGTAGCTGGGATTACAGGTGTTTGCCACCACACCCAGCTAATTTTTTGTTTTTGTAGTAGAGACAGGGTTTCACCATGTTGCCAGGCTGGTTTTAAATTCCTGGCCTCAGGTTTTAAATTCCTGACCTCAGGTAATCTGTCCCCCTCGGCCTCCCAAAGTACTGGGATTACAGTGTGAGACTGTAATTACAGTGTACACCCAGCCTACTCTCTAGATTTTCAATAATTGATCACTTTATCCTGTCTTTTCTTCCCTGACTACTCTAGGTGAATAGTAATAGTAATTGTATTCACCATATATTATATTACTTTCGTTTGCATGTATTTACTCTGTTAAATCAGAGTGTACTAATGAAAAAAACCATTTTATTTTATTTGCATCTTGATATTATTAAAATTAAGAAGCACATATATATATATGTTAGGCCATGACAATTGTTACTGAATTTTATTTCATTTAGATTATAATTTCAATTTTCAAAGTTTTTTATACAATTTTAGCTGATTTAAAATCATATATTAAATAGCAAGTTGTTTTTTCTTTCTTTAATACAAAGATAGATTATCATTGTCCTAACCCATTTTGTGTTGCTCTAATAGAATATCAGAGGCTAGATAATTTATAAAAGGAAATTTAGCTCAAAATCTTGTAGGTGGAAAAGTTCAAGAGCATAGCACTGGATCTCTCAGACCAGCTGCTAGTGAGAACCTATAACTGGGTCAAAACATGGTCAAATTTGTTCCTTTTTGTGGCTAACTAATATTTCATTTATGTATATAAAAGTAGAAAACCGAGAGGACATGTGCACAGAGATCACATGGTAAGAGAGGAAGCAAGCATGAATCTAGGAAGCTTGACTTGCTTTTATAACTACCCACTCTCATTGTAACTTATCTAGTCCTGAGCAAGCAAGAACTCACTCCTGAATGAGTGAGACTTTACTTCCACCAGAGGATATTAATCTATTCATGAAGGATCTAATCTCATGACTCAAGCACCTCGCTCTGGGACCCACCTCCTAGCACTGCTGCATAGGCAATTACAGTTCAATTTGAGTTTTGGCAGGGACATACGACATCCAAACCATAGCTCTCATCAATATGAAATTCATCCCCAGGATCAAAAGACAACAGCTTGCTTTCAAAATTATTATTGCAAGAAGTTTGCAGGAAATTTCGTAGTGACTGTTCTCACAATAAGGAAGATAGTTCTATTGAGATACTGCAAATATCAAATAAGAAATTCAATAGATTAGCAGCTGTTAAAAGAATTTAAAGATGGAGATGACTAGTTTCATAAGAAAAAGTCATTAAAATATTCAATCAATAATAAAGAAAGCATAGAAATAACCAAGGAAAAGTTTTGTTTAAATAAGAAATATGAATATTTTTTTCATTATGCTTAATGAAACCTATTAAGAAGTTGTTGATATCAGCCAGGCGCAGTAGCTCACGCCTGCAATCCCAGCACTTTGGAAGGCCAAAGCTGGCAGATCACATGAGGTCAGGAGTTCAAGACTAGCCTGGACAGCATGGTGAAACCCTGTCTCTACTAAAAATACAAAAATTAGCCGGGCGTGATGGTGGGCACCTGCAATACCAGCTACTTGGGAGGCTGAGGCAGGAGAATGGCTTGAGCCTCGGAGGCAGAGGTTGCAGTGAGCTGAGATAGTGCTACTGCACTCCAGCCTGGGTGACTAAGTGAGACTCTGTCTCAAAAAAAAAAAAAAAAAAAGAATTTGTGGATGACTGCTGTGAATAGTAGTTTAGAAGAAGACAGTATAGAGGAGGCTTCAGTATTCTGAATCATCATTTTCCTTCCTATATTTCTCTTCAATAATATAAGCTAAATTTCAGGGGTTTTGTATTTTTAAAATTGTTGTTGTTTTGGTGGTAATACTATAAATCAGCTAAGAAATGAAGACACACACATGCCTATACTTCATGTACACACACACACACACGAACACACACACACACACACACACACACACACACACACACACATACACACGCATGTTATACCGATATATTAAATAACATATACGTATAACAAAACTGGTAGCAAAAGATTTTGGATCATCAAGCATTCCTGTCCCAAATAATAGAAATTCTCTGAGTTAAAAAAATGGCAAAATTTTGCTCCTTAACTGACAACACTATACCATTTCCTAGTCTTCATATAAAAAAGATTTATTTTAATACAATTGCAGAATGAAAATGTTTACTGCACTGTTTTATCCCTGTCTGTGTCTTGAGGTTGTGGTGTGGAGGAGCGAACAGTAGGTATAGTTAAATTTATAAGCTAGAAAGACAGAGGTATATGTACATGGTATCTTATCTGTTTCTTCAGTATAGAAAATACAGCCACTAGTCCAAGAAAGCATGTAAAGAAACTATGTCAACACTGAGATGCTATAAATTTATAAAGGTGACAGTAGCATAATAAGCCAAATTACTTTAAATATCATAAATTACCTGATGTATTAATATATTTAGAATGGAAAAACATGATGAGCTATTTCATTTTTCTTACAGATACTTTAATAAAATTCAAATGCAACATATATGACATTGATAATCACATAAGATGGCTGCAAAACAAGAATCTTCCATTAAAAACTATTAATTGTATAAAGACATAAACCTGCAAGAGGCAAAAATTTTCATATGCTGATCCTTACAATCCTCTTTCCTACCCCTCCTGCCAAGCAACTAAAAATTAAATAGATTCTAAGCACATCTAGACTAGGCAGAATCAGGGACTTGCTTTGCTTGGATGAAAAACAGTTACATATTGCACATAAGATTTATATATTCCTTAGAATCTTGGGTTTGATGGGATGGAAAGAACATATGTCTCAATTTTATTCTTCAGGCACAGACTGCCTCATGTTTGCCTCAGTAACATTTTGAAGCATGTCATATTATTCCTTTCAAGGATCCATAAAAACTAGCACCATCATTTAAGAATTTTACTTTTTCTTAAAGTAGGCTCTCTTCTCAGATTTTGAAACATCCCTTTTCACAGCATGTGAAACACAAATAACTTTCGCTTTAAAACTACTAAACCCTATGTAGGCTCAATGCATTGCACAATGTAGCCATTTATTTTATCACATTTGTAAGTGAACATCATATGATGCTATCTCCAAATAGAAATGTTTATAGAGCTCATGAAAGAATACAATGCAGACAGTTGGTAAACTACCAATTAACAGAACCAAAGTACAGGACATATAAGACTCCAAGAGAAAAAGAGTGATGACATGGCTAAAAATCAGTGCAGTATTATGTGATATCAGACATAGAATTTTAAATAAATATAGAATTCTACATTATGCTTAGTAATTTGTATTTTAAACATGCATTCATTATTTTAAATGAACATACTAAAATATTAGCTTTGTATTCTAACATTTCTGTTAGCATTTAATTATTGGAATTATTAAATTCTAAGGATTGGCAAAGTAAAATGAAGATTAAAATTTAATCGTTATAATCTTTCCTTTATCTTCACTAGTTTGTTCAGGGTGCTGGCCATTGACATATTTGGCAGTTAGTTTGAAAATTTCAATATTTTGGTTATTTCTTGACATTATTATGATATTATTTGCTAGTAGAAAAATATTCTTATTTTAAAGTCATAACTTTATTGCAATTTTAGTTTTTCTAATAATCTCAAGATAGAGATGAGAATTTATAAAATTCTAGTACATTCATATTAGATTCATAATAGAAAGGATCTATTTCTTTGATCACGCTTCTTCTGGTATATGCTGATGTGAGAGAAGCATCATAATTATACCTTATATAATTGGGATATTAAATATGAACAATTTCTCTAGTGATTTATAATTTCTCTTCATCAGTTGCTATTATTTCTCTCCAACATAAATTATTAATCCCAAATCCTCAAAACCTCTTGTTCCTAAGAAGCATATTTGCCTACTTCTCCCTGATTTGACATTTAAAAATTTGATACCTCTGTTGCAAAGTTTGATGCTTTCCTAATTTATATACTTTCACATACTTATTTAGTCTTTTTTAAAGCATCATTTGGAAACTACTGTTTCTTCCTAGTAAACATTTTTGCCAATTCAAAATTTCTCTGCTAATCCCCTTCTACTAGCAAATTAAAAGTCGGCATTCCTCAGATGACACCATATTCAAAACTCATTATTTCAAATAGGATAGTCTTATTTTAAGTAATACTTGTACTACTTAAAAAAGTCAGTACTGTAATATCTTCATTGCTAACTAAAAACAAGTCATAGTCATCTTTTGCTGTAAATCAGTCCTGAACCTACTTAGAATTTTGGAACACTTTGATCTCTTTTTTCTTCTTGTTAGTTATCAACCCGACATCAAATTATAACAAAATATGTTTGAAAAGCAGTCCTTGTAAAACATGAGGTTTAATTGGACAAATAAGTCCCGATTTTCTTTCAAAGCCAAAATAATTAGAGTTTTTCTTATTAAAATAATAAATTGCCTAAATTTTATTGGTCTGCCTGAAGCTTGAAAACTAATTATGTGAACAAATGGAAAAGTGATTAACAAGTAGGTAGATAGACTAGATTAGATAAAATAGCAGCCAGTAACAGAAGCACCTCAGATTCTAATATTCAGTTTATATTAAACCATCCTGGTTAAATATAAGATATATATAGATGTGCGTGCATGTGTATGTATATGCCTCTACTTACATATTATTATATGTTGTCAATACAGGTGTCTTCCCTATATGTAGAGACTATTACATAAGTTCTTTTACATCAATGGCTGACTTTTTTCTATATATACTTATATTTATATATTATGTAAGACATGTATATATATATATATACCTTATATTTTTATATTTTATAATACCATATTATGGTATTCTAATATATATTTAATATTATATTTTAATATTAATATATTTATATAAGGTATATATAAATACATAATGTAATTATAGTATATATGTACAAGGTATATAGAAGTTATATATAAAGTTATATAAAGTACAAAGGTATTATAAAGTGTAACTTATAAGGCATATAATACTTTTATATATATAGCTTATATATTACATAATTAATATTTATATTTCTAAATCATATAATATGTAATTATGTTGTTATTATATTTACAAATTATATAATTATATGATTATATAATACCTTTTTACATATATACCTTAGGTATTATGTTAATATGTAAGTGTATATATATGCCTATATATAGGTATATATAAATGTAGCTGTATGTATGTATATATGGATATATGTGTGTGTATGTATACATATAAATATATATGTAATGCTTTTAATTGGCAAAAATTTCATACATTTATCATGTACATTTTTCCTGAAACATGCATCCACTGTGTAATCACCAAATTGAGCCCACCAACATATGCATTACTTCACATAGTAATCATTTACATCCCTAAATTCCAATCTTTTTGATACAATATTTTTTTCTACTTCTGTTTTCTAAATTATTAAATCCTTCAAAAGAACTAAGAGCTAGATTCAAGTGAATTTCTGGAATTGTCTGAGGACATCAATTAATTTTGTGAACAATATAAATAAGTATTAAGGATATGGAATCATAGTAATATTTTCTTCAGTACTAGAATCATCTAACTGATGGTAAATTTTATTTTTCCTTTCCATCATTTTTTGTATCATATTTAAAATCACTTCTGATTACTTGAACCCAGGAAGCGGAGGTTGAAGTGAGCTGAGATCGCGCACACCAACTTCCATCTCAAAAAAAAAAAAAAAAAAAAAAAGTGGGTGAATGCATTTGTAACATATGTGACACACATTATACCTACCTCATATTCAGTGAGCTATTACGAATCAAGAAAAAGATAAATCAATATTAAAATAATTACAGAATATAGACTATGTGTAGAAGAAGGAATTACCAATAAACATGAAAAGATGCTCAACAATGCTAGTGTTTAAAGAAATGCAGATTTATGGGAGGCTGAGGCGGGTGGACTGCCTGAGGTCAGGAGTTCATGACCAGCCTGGCCAACATGGCAAAACCCCCTCTCTACTAAAAATGCACAAGTTAGCCAGGCGTGGTGGCAGGTGCCTGTAGTCCCAGCTATTCAGGAGTCTGAGGCAGGAACCCAGGAGATGGAGGTTGCAGTGAGCTGAGATCATGTCATTATATTACAGCCTGGGCAACAGAGTGAGGCTCAGTCTCAAAAAAAAAAAAAAGAAAGAAATGCAGATTTAAACAATAATATTCAATTGTTGGCTGGATTTAAAAGGCTAATATTACCAAGTGTTGGCTAGAATAAACAGGCTTTCTCATAGACTGTGGGGAAAAATGTAGCTCCATCTACCAAAATTTTAAGTGTTCTTTCTCTGAAAGTCTGCAGCTTCAGTTCTTGAAATTTATACACTGCACAAGGATTCAAAGGCATATGTAAATGAATGCCTGTTATACTATTATTTGTAGAGCAAAAAACTTAAATGTCCATCAATAGAGAACTAATTCGTCAAATTATGGTATAGCCATATTACATTAAAAACTATGCAGTTATTTAAAATAAGGCAGAAATGTATATAAAACCATGAAAAGAAAATATTCCTAATGTATATATTCATATACATATCTCAATACAAAAAAGATAAACCTATTAGGTATGTGTGTGTGTGTGTGATTAAGAGAGAAAACAAAACCAATTAGCCAAACAGAATGTATAAGATATATTTCCATTTTTAAGATAAAGTACACCTGTATGTACATAGGGCAAAACTAGGAAAGACATATACCAAACTGTCAATTGTAATTTCTACAGAGGGGAATAACAAGTTGGGGTGTTGGAGGAGTTGGGGGTGCTGGAATATGACTCAAAAGAAGACTTTTATATTTTATTTCACATACTTCTATAGTACTAAATTTTCCCAAGGATGAGCATAGATTAATATTACAGTTTTTTAAAAAACAATAAGAATATTATATTATGAAAAAAACTCTGGAGTTAAAGTTAAAAAAAAAAGAAATAATCTAATTCTTATCAGGCACATAGAGCTGTGGTTATTAGAAAAATATTGGCTAATTTGTTTAAGACATCATTACATTTGTAAAAGATAATTTTCTCTTATGTAGTTTGAGATAAAAATTGAAGTAGATTAAAAATGATTGATAAAACATGATAATAATTAAACTTTTTCTTGTGTGGTGGTTCCAATTATTTTTTGATGCACTATAATTACCCAAATTGGAGTCAATAGCAAACCAGATACAGGGAGATATGACTTTTGACTAAATATATCTTGTATATGAGAATGACAACAATATACACTGATTCAGAATGAATTATGCCCATGCTGGCAATGCAGCTATTTGCACTTTGTCATCAAGTTTCTCTTCTATTTAATTATGCCAATGACTACCAACACATCTACTTGAACTTAGATGCTATCCTTAAATTTAGTCCTAAAGACTGTGAGTAGATGATCTTTTAACTATCATTGGTATTTGGAATTTCTGGTCTTATTATAAAATATTTTGAGATTAATTAACTGTATTGCCTTTAATCGTGTTTTCTCCTACTTAAATTTGGTAAACCAATTGCCTCCTCACTCATATTTCCCACAGACTATTCATTCAACTGGTCATAAGTAATTATTCCAAATGTAAAATCATTTCCATCTTGTCTGCACACAGGAAGCAGCAGGATCCCTTTTTGAATAGTTTTCCAACTATCAGTGGAGTTCAATTAATATAGTATGTAATTATATAAGAGAAAAAAATTAAAATCTCCACAGATTTCTCTCAAATTCTGGCTCTTTGCCTTTGGTGCAGGGTTGAGTGAAAAATATGAGAGTAAGCCAACCTGCCCTTATTCCAAAATCAGCCACAATAGAATCTGGTGGATTGAAATAGAACATTAGGAGTTTAGTTTGGCACTCAGTGTATTCAACCATTACTATATTTGTGACATGATTCACTGGGCCAGCAGCCCAGAGGAACTCTGTGTCTGGCTGCCCAGTTTTGAAATATGGAGAAGAGTTCATGACCACCATGCTTCATAAATCCATATTTCTGAAAATTCTATTTCTCTATTTAAAAAGGCTATGAGAAAGCCAGATGTGTTTATTGGGAAAAATCAACCATTTTATGAAAAGGCTTTTGTGTATAATTTCTAAAAACTCATTGGTATCAGTTGAATTGGTTACATGTTGCTTTCTAGCAGAGTAATTTCTGTATTTCTATAGTTGGCTAAAAATGATCAGCATTCACATTTCATTCAAAGATTCTACAAATATATCATCAGAGATATTGTGCTTTATTAAATATGCTTTTAGAAAAACTGTATCGCATAGTGGAAAGAACATGAACTTTGTATCAAAGAAACCTGGATAAGAATTCAAATTTATTCACATACTTGTATGAAAGCATGGGCAGATTTATTAACTACATTTGCCAATTTAGTTTTCCAACTATCTGAAAAAATTGCCTCAATGGGAGGTGGTAAGGATTACACGGAGTAACCTATGCAAACCCTGTTAACAACCTCCCTATGAGATAATGACTGTCATTTTGCCCATTTTTCAGATAAGGAGATAAAAGCTTAAGTAATTTCATGATGGTCAGAAAGGAGGCAACTAACAAAGTTCATGTTCAAATGTAAACAGTGTACTACTAAAGCCAAACTATATCTAAACAGTACTATTCAATAGCCTCCTAATCATCATCATCATTTTTAATATCATTGATATCATTGTCTTATGGTTGTTACACTCACCCAGTCGATTATGACACCATCATCAATAGCAGCAGCATTATAAACACAAGTTATAGAACCTAGAGCCCAGTGAATGTCGCAGCCTTACAATTTCTTAGTCATATAAATGTGGACAAATCATAAGTTTTCTAGATTTTGGTGTTCTCATTTTCAAAATGGGGGCCATATTTTTACTTTCATTATAATATCACTGTCAAGTTTAAGTGAGAATTTTGAGTCAAATATTTAGAACAATGAGTAGAAACAGTGATTGTAAAATGTGATTATAAAAACAATGTGAATGATTATTGATTTGATGTATGACTCTTGAAGAATATTTGACCTTAGTGGGTGCCCAATAGTGACAGTTTTTAGTATGTTTACTTATACTTGTTTTAAGTTGATTGCCAAACTAAAATGCACCAAGTTTAAGCTAGTATTTGTGACTCATAATGAAATATATGAGAAGTCAAACAACTATTATATCTTAACATTGCCATTAATAAATCACATGATCATTTGCAAAAGCTGTAATTAGTTGAAGCCTTAGCTTCATCACCAAAATCTTTCAGAGTGGCAAATAGAATCTTTCAGACTTACCTTCAAGAAGACTGAAAATTATTATTATTTTTTTTTTTAATTTTTTTTTTTTTTTGAGACGGAGTTTCACTCATGTTACCCAGGCTGGAGTGCAATGGCGCGATCTCAGCTCACCGCAACCTCCGCCTCCCGGGTTCAGGCAATTCTCCTGCCTCAGCCTCCTGAGTAGCTGGGATTACAGGCATGCACCACCATGCCCAGCTAATTTTTTGTATTTTTAGTAGAGACGGGGTTTCACCATGTTGACCAGGATGGTCTCGATCTCTTGACCTTGTGATCCACCCGCCTCGGCCTCCCAAAGTGCTGGGATTACAGGAAAAATTATTATATTACATCATCAATAATGTGAATTAAAATCCAATATTTAGGTGATATCATTAAAATAGTAAATTATTTCCAATAGTTATTGTCTTAACTAATTTTTGGATTGGAGTAAGAAAGATGACTAGGCATGTCTCTTGATCAAATCATGTGATCGATGAATTTGATTAATAAAGGCACAAAGGTAATTAATTTTGTGGGTTTTCAAAGAAATACAAATAGAAATATAGCCATAAATTTTACCACAAATATCAGTGTTCTTATAAGTGTCACACATCAGAAAGCAATCTAAGAGAAATAGCAATAGTTTTCTCTACATATGAATAAAGCTATTAATAATGTTAATAATTAGAATTCACAAAAGCACAACAGATTACATGGATGAAATAATATACTTCTTTTACTCTAAAAAGTATTTAGTTTTCATTTATTCAAATGATTCTAATTCTAATGAGGACAGTGCTAATTGAGTATTTTGACCCTTTGCACATCACTTTTTTCACAACGCAAAATTTTACTTGGTCTCATTCTCATTAAGCTTGTGTTTGAAATTGATTCATATTCAGAGCTGAAGGTGAAGAGACCTGGGTATTCATTAAGGTGATTAATTAAGAAGAAAAAATTTATTCAGTCTGAAAAAATGATACACAACCCTATTAGCCACTCAACATCGGCTGAGAATGATATGTGATTCCCAGAAGTATGATTCGTTTTCCAGAGGATAATGAAATTATTATCAGGATTAAACTTCTACAAACTGAGTTGACTTTACCACACTGGCAAAATATTCCAAATGTGCTCATGACATTGACTTACAAGTACTTTGCTTATTTAAAGCACAAAATTTGAACTGTGGGACTGATTTAGTCACATCCTTCATATTTAAGTTAAAAGATGGAATAAGCTTTTTCTAAAACAGAATACTGATATATAATATAACTGGCTCTTGCTTAAGGTTTAGCATTTTTATTCTACCATGGAGGTTAATAAAGGTTAATAAATAGGCTAGATTTTAGATATATGCTGCATAGATATCTGTGGTGGGTTTTTTCCATCTATAGATTTAATTTCCATTTAATATACTTCAATCACTATAACAGGCACAGGTAACGAAGAAGTCTACTTTACATGTTTTTCATTATATTTAACAATATAGGATATAGTCCTACTTTGTGCTGCATAGTTTTCTCAGGTACTGATAGTTTTCAAATAAGAAACTGAAATAAATTTCATGGATAATACGAAGAATTAACATTTTCATTAGCCTATTTATTTCTAGATTTTATATCAGTTATATATCTCTGAAACAATTAGGGAAGTAAATCTGTGTTTTGAAAAGTACAATAAGCCATCACTGGATCATATTAACATATTTTTTCTAACTAAAAATAAAATCTGTTGCTACAATACTACGGTAAGGCTTCAGGATCCTTACTTGGCACAAAGTGTTGAAAGATGTAGGACATTTAAAGATGAAGGGAGAAATAACAAAGGAAATAAATGATATTTGTGGTTTAAGAATATTGTAAACTGAGCTAAAACAATTTTTGTAATAATATCTATTATTACTTTCTTTTGTCATATATAAAAAAATTTAATAATTATAGTCAAATGAGGATAAAGGTCTTCCATCTTCCCCTCTGCTTAAACCTGATACCAACAGGAAGCAAATCCAGAATGATATTTTGACACACACAAACACATTAGTAAGAGTGCAACTCAAATGGCCTATACTTTTGAAAAAGCCTCAGCTCTGTCATTTTACCATTCTAAAAAGCACCTTGCATGGAAGGTTTATTTGAGATTATTGTAACAGTATGCTAGAGGCAGATTTTAGTTTACGTTTTAAATTAACTATGTGAGACCATTCTTATCGGACAAACACAGGACAGGATAGGGATACATACAGATCCAGGGCATCTTTCTGGAGTCACCTTCTGATTTGCATAGGATCTTAAACTTTATTGATGTAAGTTGAGGGTACTTGAACAATATTTCCCTCCAAACCACATCTTGAACACAATTTCAGTGGAGAATAAAATGCACAATATATACTATGCAAATTAAGAAACTCTTATACTGATGGTCAGAAATAATAGTTGAAATATCTGTGCTTCAAGATTATATCTTAATATTTAGTTAAGATATAATCTTAACTAAACATAACTATAGTGTTTGTGTGTGTGTGTGTGTGTGTGTGTGTGTGTGTGTGTGTGTGTGTGTGTATTTTTGATTTCTTCAAATATAAACAACCTAACTCAATGCTGAATAGTATTAAAACAAATTTTGGGGCAGGGCAAGATGGCAGAAGACTCCAGTCATCCCTCCGACAAGAGCACTAAGTTAACAATCTACACACATATAAGAACAAAAATCAGGTGGGCACTAAAAGTACATGGTTTTTACTTCAAATTACTGAAAGAGGCACTGAAGAGGTGCAGAAATAGCTTTGACTGACTGATGCCAGCCCTCCCACATGACCCAGAAGAGGTGATGTGGTGCAGAGAGCAATTCTGTGTGCTAGGGAAAGAGAAAGATCAGCAATTGTGAGTCATGGAACTCAGAGCTGCCCTGTTGTAGCAGAAGGCAAACCTGGACCAAACTCAGGGGATGACCACACAGGAACGGAATATTTAAACCAGCCTCAGCAAGAGGAGCATTCTGATCCCAGTGGCTGAAACTTGAATTCCTGCCAGTCTTGCCACCAGAGGCTAAAGTGCTCTGGGGCCATAAATAAACTTGAATTGCGGTTTAGGTCACAAGGACTGCAACACCCAGGTGACTCCTAGTGCGGCACTGGATGTAGAGCCAGTGGACTGGGAGCATGTGACCTACTGAGACATCAGACTAGGAGGCTAAGATAATTCTGGCATCACCCCTCCCCTAACCCCAGGCTGCACAGCTCGTGGCTTCAAAAGAGATCCTTTTCTTTTGCTTAAAGAGAGAAGAGGAAAGAGTGGGGAGGACTTTGTCTTGCACCTTGGATACCAGCTCATCCACAGCAAGATAGGGCACCCAATTAGAGTTGTGAAGCCCTGGTCTTATCTCCTGGACAACATTTTTAGATATACCATGGACCAGAAGGAAACCCACCGTCTTGAAGGGAAGGAACCAGTCCTGGCCAGATTTGTCACCTGCTAACTGAAGACGTGTTGGGTGCTAAATTACCAGCAGTGATACCCAGATAGTAAGACTCTGAGTCTTGCTGGCTTCAGATGTGACTCAAAACATTATTATCTGTGGTTGCTAGGGGGCAAGACTCATTCCACTTAAGAAAAGAGGAGGGAGAAGTAAAGTGGACTTTGTTTTGTACCTTAAGTACAAGCTCAGCCACAGGGATGTAGAGTGGGCTCTTGGGGCCCTCAATTCTAGGACTTCAGTGGAACATTGGTGGTAGCCTGGCAGTACACCCATGGTGGTGGTGGCCACAGCCTGAGACTCCTCTGCTTTTGGAAAGAGGAGGGAAGAGTGGGAAGAATTATGTTTTGTAGTTTGAGTGCCTGATGAGCTGCAGTACAATAAAACACCAGGCAGACACCTAAAGTTTTTGACTATAATCATCTCTGGCTCCAGGACAGCATCTCTGGACCTGCCTGGGGCCTGGTAGAACTCATTGCTCTGAAGGAGGGACACAGGCTGGCTGTCTTTACTAACTGCTGATAATAGAGCCCCCGGACCCTGAGCAAACATAAGCAGTAGCCAGAGAGTAGATACAGGAGGCCTTGGGTGAGACTCAATCCTATATTGACTTCAGGTCTGACCCAGCACAGTTCTAGTGTAGGTGGCCACAAGAGTGCTTATGTCAAGCTACTCCCAGCCTCAGGTGGTTTAGAATAGAGAGACTTCATTTTACGGGAGGATATTAAGGGACAAAAACAAGTGTCTCCTCCTGGTAATATAAAGAATTCTGGATCTTGTCCAAGGCCATCAAAGTGGTACCCACGTGAGTCTGCAGAAACCACAGGATGACCCTGGGTTCAGTGTGCCCCACATAACAGATACAGCTTAGATTACGACTCTTCAGTCCTTTTGAATATCTGGAAAGCCTTCCTGAGAAAGGCAGGCGTAAACATGCCCAGACTGCAAAAACTACAATAAACACCTAGCTTTTCAGTGTCTAGACACAGAACATCTACAAGTATCAAGACCATCAAAGTAAACATGACATCACCAATTGAACTAAGTCACCAGGGAACAATTCTAGAGAAACAGATATGTGACCTTTCAGACACATAAGTCAAAATAGCTGTTTTGAGGAAATGCAAAGAAATTCAGATAACAGAGAGAAGGAATTCTGAACTCTTAACAGACAAATCCAAATAGAGATTGAAATAATTGTACTTAAAAAATGAAGCAGAGGCCTAGCGCAGTGGCTCACACCTGTAATCTCAGCACTTTGGGAGGCTGAGGCGGGTGGACCATGAGGTCAGGATATCGAGACAATCCTGGCCATGGTGAAACCCCATCTCTACTAAAATACAAAAAATTAGCTGGGTGTGGTCGTGCGTGCCTGTAGTCCCAGATACTCAGGAGGCTGAGGCAGTAGAATTGCTTGAATCTGGGAGAGGGAGGTTACAGTGACCTGAGATCGTGCCATTGCACTTCAGCCTGGCAAAAGAGCAGGACTCCATCTCAAAAAAAAGAAAAAAATGAAGCAAGAATTGTGTATTCGAAAATGTTATGGGCATAATGAGGGATACATCAGAATCTTTTAATAGCAGAATTTATTAGGCAGGTATAAAAATTGTGAACTTGAAGACAGGCTATTTGACAATACAGTCAGAGGAGACAAAAGAAAAAGAAATAAGAAAGAAGCATACTTCAGGATACAGAAAACAGCCTGAAAGTAGTAAATCCCAAAGCTGTTGGCCTTAAAGAGAAGGTAGAGAAAGAGATAGGGCCAGACTGGTCTCGAACTCCTGACCTCAAGTGATCTGCCCCCCTTAGCCTCCCAAAGTGCAAAGTGTTGGGATTACAGGCATGAGCCAACCTGCCTGTCCCCATTACTTCTTATGCTGAATTCTTACCAGTCTTTTCCTTGTCTGAATTTCTTTAGCAAATTACAAAGAAAGGACCCATAAGAACACTATCCTGAGACAAATGTTTAAGTACATTTGTTATGTTACAAGGTAATTTTCTCTTTATAAAAAAATTGTATGACAAATATTTTCCTTTCTTATCTACTATGTGTATTCTACTCTCTTCAAGCATAAATAATTCCTAGCAAAACCTCTGATGACGATTTAATTTACTGTCACTGAAAAGTAAATTGATTTTTTTTAACCTGGATACTTTACAGACATTTTCAAAATGTAAGTTTTTTACTATAAATTCTCTCAGGGATTTTTACTCTCAGTTGACATTTTTTTCGGGCATCTAGTGACATTACCTTGTATAGTTTCCCTTTCATTTTTTTTTTAGTAAACTTTTCTTGTAATATTACTATTCGTATTTGTTATATTTCATTCATTTCTGCTTTTTTCTTTAAGGTTTTTGTAAGTATGTTGTATCATTTTTCCTCTCTACCAAAACTCTCACTTCTTTTTAATACTTTTATTTCCTTTTTCACTTCCTTTAATGTTTAACATTGTACTACTTTTCATTTTTGTTTCTCTTAAGTCATGTATTAAATTTATACACTCCTAAGTTGTTTTAGAGTTGTCTTTATATTTATTATAATTTTTGACATATTATTTTATTGTTTTATTGAGTTTTAACACTTCTATTTAAAAATTTTGTAATCTTATCAATTGATTTATACATTTTTATGATATTTATTTTTGTTTTTTACTGGTTCTATATTTTTAAAATTTATTTTATTGTATTACAAAATGTTAAATTATTATTTTAATCTGTTGTATAGCAATGCCTTTCTGGCATTCTTTCATGAACTATAGGGGTGTTATTCTGTTCTTAATTTCATTTTTCCTTTGGTAACTTTTTGTGAGACTATCAAATATATCAAATACTTTTATCCTGCCTACTTTCAGTGTGAAAAATAATTGTCCTGTTATTTTAGAGGGAGAATTGGGTCAAGATTACTTTTCTAGCTTCATGGTTTATTTTCTTTTTTTCAATTAATTTTAATTTTTAAGTTCTGGGGTACATGTGCAGGATGTGCAGGGATGTAGCATAGGTAAACACGTGTCATGGTGGTTTGCTGCACCTATCTACCAACCTCTTAAGCCCAGCATGCATTAGCTATTTTTCCTAATGCTCGACAGGCCCCAGTGTATGTTGTTCCCCTCCCTGTGTCCATGTTTTCTCATTGTTCAGCTCCCATTTCTAAGTGAGAACATACAGTGTTTGGTTTTCTGTTCCTGTGTTAGTCTGCTGAGGATAATGGCTTTTAGCTCCACCCATGTACCTGCAAAGGACATGATTTTGTTCCTTTTTATGACTGCATAGTATTCCATGGTATATATGTACTACTTTTTTTTTTTTAATCCAATCTATCATTGATGGGCATTTGGGTTGATTCCATGTCTTTGATATTGTGAATAGTGCTGCAATGAACATATGTGTGCATGTATCTTTATAATGGAATGATTTATATTTCTTTGGGTATCTACCCAGTAATGAGATTTCTGGATCAACTGGTATTTCAGGTTCTAGATCTTGAGGAATTATCACACTGTCTTCCACAATGGTTGAACTAATTTACATTTCCACTAATAGTGTAAAAGTGTTTCTATTTCTCCACAGCTTCACCAGCATCTGTTGTTTCTTGACTTTTTAATAATCACCATTCTGACAGGCATGAGACAGTATCTCATTGTGGTTTTCATTTGCATTTCTCTAATGATCAGTGATGTTGAGCTTTTTTTTTATATGTTGGTTTACTACATGAATACCTACTTTTGAGAAGTATCTGTTCATGTTCTTTGCTACTTTTTAGTTTCTTTATTGTTGTTTTTTCTTGTAAATGTGTTTAAGTTCTAAAGAACAAAGCTGGAGGCATCATGCTACTGTACTTGAGATGACACTACAATGCTACAATAACAAAAACAGCATGATACTGGTACAAAAACAGAAATATAGGCCAATGGAACGGAATAGGGAACTCAGAAATAGGACTGCACATCTACAACTACCTGCTCTTCAACAAACCCAACAAAAGCAAGCAATGGGAAGAGGATTCCATATTTAACAAATGGTGCTGGGAGAACTGGCTAGCCATATGCAGAAAATTACAACTGGACCCCTTCCTCACACCGTATACAAAAATTAACTGAAGATGGATTAAAGACTTAAATGTAAAATCCAAAACTATAAAAACTGTAGAATAAAACCTAAGCAATACTATTCAGGACATAGGCACAGGTAAAAATTTCATGATGAAATCGCCAAAAGCAATTGCAAAAAAAAAAAAAAAAAAAAAAAATCCTGACAAATGAGATCTAATTAAACTAACGAGCTTTGGAAAAGTAAAAGAAACTATCATCACAGTGAACAGGCAACCTATAAATTGGGAGAAAATTTTGCTATGTATACATCTGACAAAAGTCTAATATCAAGAATCTTCAAGGAAGGCACATCATGGTTTTCAAATGACATCTCTTGTTGTTTTTGAAGAGTAATAAAATAAATGACCTCCTATTTCTAAGCCATTTTCTTGACCAAACCTCTAGAACATTTTCTTAACTCCTAGTTATTTTTTCTAACATCCTTGCCCTGATAAATTTGAATTTACCATTAGCAGTTTCTCTTTACTTCCAGGTTTTGTATTAAAAGAGAAAGATTATATGGCTTATAATTCTGTAGTTATAAAAGTCATCCTTGTGTCACAATCTTCCTTGAAATCACTTATTTACATATGCAACCACATTCCGCATTCATTTGCTGTTCTCATCTTCACTTACATGATTTCTAGTTAGTGCTTTTAGGCTCTTTTAGGATTTCTTCTACTCAGGAACCATTAGAAACCATCTGAGGTTTTCTGATGGTTCTTGAGTAGGAGAAACCCTACTCTGTTAACTATAGTGCAGATCCGTTGATAACTATAGAAGGAGAAACCAGAAGGAAACCATCATAGTTCTTTTTGGTTTCTCCTTATAGTTATCAATGGTGTAGCTATCATATCTCATCTACTCATATTTGACAAGTGGTGCAAATTATGCATTTCTTCATTAATGAGACTGATCAGCTAATTGCTCCTCTCTCTCTCTCTCTTTCCCTCTCTCTCCTCACTCTCCCCCCCCCCTCTCTCATCTCTCTCTATCTTTAGGGGGTAGGCAAGGAGATTCCCAAATCATGCTACTACTACCAAGACTTCTCCAATCTGCTTATATTTAAATGTGAGAAACATCATTTAAATTATTTGTGAGCTCAATACTGAACAAAATAAATACTAGCCTAAAATGCTTAGAACATTTTCTAATCAATGGAGAGTATGTGTGACACTTGCTGAATTGTGTAATTCATTTGTTTATTAGGTAAATTCTTTTTACGTAATTTCTGAAAGGTTTCTATATGCATCTCCCAATGCTTAGTAGTTCAACTAATAAATACATATGAGTTAAACCTGCTTTTTCCTAAAGTTTGTATTTAAGGAGAAAGAAAGCATCATAAAACAATGTTTTCATAATGCCCCAAATTCCTCCAACATGTTATTTTTATTATTTTTGTCAAATAGTGTCAAAATTATTTGACAAAAGTCATTGTTCTGCAAGTTTATGAAACTGACTAGTGAGCTGGGCATGGTGGCTCATGCCTGTAATCCCAACACTTTGGGAAGCTCAAGTAGGAGGATTGCCCGAGCCCATGTGTTCAAGACCAGCCTGGGAAACAACGTGAGATCCTGTCTCTTTAAAAAAAAAATTGGCCAGGCATGGTGATACATACCTGTGGTCCCATCTACATGGGAGGCTGAGGTACGAGGATAGCTTGAGTATAGGAGGTAGAGACTGCAGTGAGCCATGTTTATACCACTAAAAACTCCAGCCTGGTTAACAGTCAGTGTGAGACACTGTCCAAATTAAAAAAAAAAAAAAAAAAAAAAAGAAAGAGAAACTGACTACTGATGCTCATGTGAAGTCCTTTAACAAAGCAGTTGGTATTAATTAACCTCTACTCTCTGAGGCAGATAAATGTAACCACAACTATAAAATTTTAAAAATTGATATTGTCAGAATATAAACACTGAACAATTTTTACCCTTTGTAGTTGTGCCGTAAGCCTAGAACTCTGATCAAGTCCATATTTTCCTGCGAGCAAGAATTTCTATTTCATTGTCTAAATAGAAGGTTATCTGAGTCCTAAAATATAGTATTCATAGCTGCCTATAATATTATTATAATTAACGTAAACCCTGAAAATTGTTTCTTAGAAATCTGTAGTTTTATCAAGCCTATAAGAAAAAGTGACACAAATATTTCCTGTGTAAAATTGTCAATACTTGCTTTTATTTGTGACAAATAAATAGTAGATTTGCTATTATTGTGATATAGCACCATCTCAGTTGTGAGGAAAGGGAGCCTCACCTACGTTTTACTCTTTAACACTGTTGATATCAATCAAAAGAATCCAACAATAGTGAATGATCAAATTAGATTGGTTTTGTTAGTAACAGAGAACACCAAAATATTAACATTAACGTTAGTAATGTAGATTTAAGAATGAATAATATGAGAAGATTTCAACTGCTCACATCTAAAAGATTGTGCTAAATTCTAAAAAAATAACATCACATCATGACTAAAACACCAAAAGCATTGGCAACAAAAGCCAAAATAGACAAATGGGATCTGATTAAACTCCAGAGCTTCTGTACAGCCAAAGACACAATGAATAGAGTGAACCGACAACCAACAGAATGGGAAAAAATTTTTACAATCTACCCATCTGACAAAGGGCTAATATCCAGAATCTACAAAGAACTAAAGCAGATTTACAAGAAAAAAAAAAGCAAACAAACCCATCCAAAAGTAGGTGAAGGATATGAACAGATACTTTTCAAAAGACATATATGAGGCCAACAAACATATGAAAAAATGCTCATCATCACTGATTATTAGAGAAAGGTAAATCAAAACCACATTGAGATACTACTTCATGCCAGTTAGAATGGCGATCATTAAAAAATCTGGAGACAACAGATGCTGGAGGTGATGTGGAGAAATAGGAACACTTTTACATTGTTGGTGGGAGTGTAAATTAGTTCAACCATTGTGGAAGACAGTGTGGCGATACCTCAAGGACCTAGAAATAGAAATTCCATTTGACCCAGCAATCCTGTTACTGGGTATATACCAGAGGATTATAAATCATTCTATTGTAAAGACACACACACATGTATGTTCATAGTGGCACTGTTTACAATAGCAAAGACCTGAGACCAAGCCAAATGCCCATGGACAATAGACTGGACAAGGAAAATGTGGCACATATACACCATGGACTACTATATAGCCATAAAAAATGATGAGTTTGTGTCCTTTGTAGGGACATGGATGAACCTGGAAACCATCATTCTCAGTAAACTGACACAACAACAGAAAAATCAAACACTGCATGTTCACACTCATAGGTGGGTGTTGAACAAGGAGAACACATGGACACCGGGAGGGTAGCATCACACACTGGGGTCTGTTGGGGGGGCCAAGGGAGGGACAGCAGTGGGGGTAGGGAGGCTCGGGAGGGATAACATGGGGAGAAATGCCAGATATAGGTGACAGGGTGATGGAGGCAGCAAACCACATTGTCATTTGTGTACCTATGCAACCATCCTGCATGATCTGCACATGTACCCCAGAACCTAAAGTACCATAAATAAATAAATAAATAAATAAATAGATAGATAGATAAATAGATAAATAAACAAAATAAAAAGAATAACATCACATTCAAATTGAATAGGCTGCCTGGATACTTAAAAATTTTACAAGCCCTCTCATCTGACCAAGAGTGTATTATATCAGAGATAAACAGATAATTTGAGAAAAGTATTTAGACATTCTCAGTCACCATTTATTTGAAGCAATAACATGAATTTCAAAGAGACTAATAGTCTTTTTTAAAGTATTTCACTTTAGGTGCAAACCTATAAATTATATCACTAAATTTTCTGGAAGATCTTTAATCCTGGATCCTGAGATAATACTGTTCCATTGATAAAATTAAAATTTAATATGAATAAATTTACTCAGGCAAAGCTAATTACACATACCGAGATCTTTACTTATGTTTAAAATGAAAACCTACCTTAATCACATGGTATTACTATAAAGACTTTATCATCAGGTTTAGGAGTCCCAATATAGTAAAATTATCTTTAAAAGATCTATAGGAGATCTATTATACATAATAGTGACAAGACTTAATTACAGTATATTGTATACTGGAAAATTGCTGAGAACATATTTTGTGTTCTCACCACACAATAAGTATGTGAATAATGCATATATTAAACAGCTTGATTTAGTCATTTCATAATGTATACATATATGAAAACAAAATGTTGTACACCATAAGTATATACATTTTTAAATTGTCAATTAAAAATTAACTGTAAAATGGCAAAATGAACGAAACATTTTAATAGAAAGCTCATAAACAGCATAGCAGGGAAACGCTGAAAAAATATTTAACAAATGTTACATTTAATGTTATTACTTAGTAGGTCCCAGTCATTCCTTTTTTTTTTTTTTTTTTTTTTTTTTTAAGGCTAATTTTATTTTTTTTTTTTTTTTTTTTTTTTTTATTTTAATTTTAGTAGTTTTTTGGAGAACAGGTGGTTTTTGGTTATATGGATAATTTCTTTAGTGATTTCTGAGATTTTGGTGCACCCATCACACGAGCAGTGTACACTGTACACATATTTAGTCTTCTGTCCCTGATACCTCTCAAATCTTCCCTCTGAGTCCCCAAAGTCCATTATATCATTTTTACGCCTTTTTGTCCTCATGGCTTATCTCCCACTTATAAGTGAGAACATAGCAAGATTTGCCTTTCCATTCCTAAGTTATTTTACTTAGAATGATGGCTTCCAACTCCACCTAACTTGCTGTAAAGGCAATCATTTCATTCTATTTTATGGCTGAGTATTATTCCATGGTGTATATATACCGTGTTTTCTTTATGCACTCATTTATTGATGGGTGATTAGGCTGGTTCTACGTTTTTGCAATTGTTAATTGTGCTTCTATAAACATGTGTGTGCAAGTGTCTTTTTCAGATAATGACTTCTTTTCCTTTGGGTAGATAACCAGTAGGGGATTGCTGGATCAAACAGTAGTTCTGGTTTTAGTTCTTTAAGGAATCTCCATATTGTTTTCCATAGATGTTGTACCAGTGTACATTCTCACCAGCAGTGTAAAAGTGTTCCCTTTTCACCACATCTGTGCCCACATTTATTATTTTTTATTTTTAAATTATGGTCATTCTTGCAAGAGTAAGGTAGTATCTCGTTGTTTAAATAGGCATTTCTCTGATAATTAGTGATGTTGAGCATTTTTTCTTACGTTTGTTGGTTGTTTGTATATCTTCTTTTGAGAATTCTCTATTCATGTCCTTTGCTCACTTTTTGATGGGATTGTGTTTTTTGTTTGTTTGTTTTTTCTTGCTGATTTGGGTTCCTTGTAGACTCTGGATATTAGTCGTTTGTTAGATGCATAGTTTGTGAAGATTTTCTCTGCTCTGTGGATTGTCTGTTTACTCTGATGATTATTTCATTTGCTGTGCAAAAGCTTTTTAATTTCATTAGGTCTCATTTATTTATTTTTGTTTCTGTAGCATTTGCTTTTGACTTCTTGGTCATGAAATCTTTGCCTAAGCCAATGTCTAGAAGAGTTTTTCCAATGTTATCTTCTAGAATTTCTATGGTTTCAGGTCTTAGATTTAAATCTCTGATCCATCTTGAGTTGATTTTTGTATAAGGTGAGAGATGAGGATCCAGTCTCATTCTTCTGCATGTGGCTTGCCAATTATCCCAGCACCATTTATTGAATAGGGCACACTTTCCCCACTTTATACAAAACATCATAAGCAAAAATAACCAAAAGATGCCTAAGTACTGCTCAAACTGTGCTAGTTTGTTTATACATGCAGGGGTATATGAAATGAAAAAGGATGCTATAAATTCCCCTTTAAATACTATTTTTTAGAGCAAGTTTAGAATGCTTTTATTACTAAGATAAATAAGTGTTGAAAAAAGAAATCACATGACTATCAACTTTCTTCAGTGGAGCAATAATATAAACCACTGCTTCAATTACCGCAGTTATCAAATCTAACATATATTTAATAATAAAATGCATCTCCTTATAAATTTATTAAAATTAAGAAAAGAATAATGTACATTAAGCTATACTCCAATTGTTTCTTTTCATGAAAGCTAATGATATGCTTGCCATATCTAACTCTATAATCCACGAAACATAGATGCCAGGCTTATGATCATGCAGGAGAGAAGCTGGTAGTTCTTCAACAAAGAGTGCTGGAATTTTTGTATAAAACTGGAGCCATGTTCATGCCATATTATATATTATTAAATTTCATAAGCTGATTTTTGGGTAGAGAGAGTGTTTCCCCAGCCATGCAGCTGAAAGGCTGTGATGTCTTAGTCTTTCCTGCTCTCTGATATCTATCTAGCTTGGCAAGATTAGTAGATTCTCCTACAAAATGCAATAGATCACGGGAACCTACATTTCTGCTACTGCTCCAACGTCTGCAAAATTTCACAAATAAATGCTTCACCAAAAGTGTTAGTGTACATATTTTTCACTTATACCTTTGGAGATTTTATACTTATTGAATGAATTATTTTATTAAAAATATACTAAATTGGGCACATATAAACATAATAAATATACATGAGCAACTGAGTAAGAAATATCTAAACCTCCTCTCTCATTCATAGTCTAAATATTCTGTTTTTTCCAGTAATAATCAACAATCTTATATGTTTCTACATAATATCATATTGTATGCTATCAAGAATGTTGTTTATCCAGCATTTTCTAGATATGTATTTAATTATTGTGTCCAGCGTTTTCTTCCAGTCAATGAAATCCATTTTTTTCAAGCTGTAATGCTTGTATTACATCAATATATTTTATTTGACTGTGTTTATTTTCCTCAAGGTAATTACTTGATCCTGAAAGTTAAGCTGGTTCAGTACATCTCTAGGAAGTCATATGATAACATAATAGAAATCAAACTGATAACCTAAACAATATATAAATTGTTTACAGTAGCTTCTCTCTGCATTTTTTTCTCTACTTCAAATATTACTAGGAATTTGACAATTTTCTTTGTTTCATTTTTTCCCCCTATGGCCAGTGATTGAAAACCCTTTGCATATTTTAGGGTAATAAAGCAGGATAACTTCTCTACTTGGGAGTGTCTTCTTTTTCATGTCCATTGCTTTTTGTTTTCAAGACAATTTAAAATTGCAGCCATTCCTTCAACAGTAAATATTTGCTTCACTAATATCATATTTATGCCCTGGGGTTCTGCTTCTGTATCTCTGCATGCACAATAACATTTTGTGCTTCAGTGCTAACACAGAGTTGGACATTTTCAAGTTCATTTTAAATGTTATCAAACTTGACATGTGTAGTTTCGACAATGTACATGATTCAATTGAAGTAATTACAATATGAATAGCTAAGACCAAGGTCATACGTGGCAGGTAATGACAGCTCAATTGTAACTGTTAATAGTCTTATAGTGATTGTAAAACAACAACAATTGTCAGATGCATCCCACTATTTAAAATAGTAAAAAGTGCAAAATATGATTCTTAACTTAAATGAAATATAACTTAGAATGAATAAAATTTAATATATTTTATGCAAAGGTTTTCTCCTAAATTTTAGTTAGAACGACTTCCATTTTTAAACTGATTTCTTCTACTAAAATCATGGTGATTATCATTATTAGAATATAATGATTGCTAAGTATTACATCTAGGGGTAAATATATAGCATTTATACCTTCAAAACTATCCAAATAAATCTCATGAATATTTCAAAAAAATCTAAAAATGTCTTTTTGAATATATTTAATTAGTAATACAGATAAGTTAAGGATTTTGAAAATCTTTTAGAGAAATATCAATCCCCCCACTGCTTCACTTGTCTAGCCTAAATAAATAAATAAATAAATAATAAAAAAAGAGAACTATCAATTCCTCATAAAAATAGTCAACTCAATGCTGAAGACGTTAATACACTGCTAAAAAATTTCAAAAATATGCAGCTTTAAAACGTAAGGGGAAACATGCCTATATATTACCCATGTTGATACAAGAAGTTTTGATTAAATGTCATTAAAACTTTGTAAACATCCAGGCATGGAGGCTCATGCCTGTAATCTCGGCACTTTCGGAGGCCGTGGTGGTGGATCAAGTGAGGTCAGGAGTTTGACACCACCGTGACCAACATGGTGAAACCCTGTTTTTATTAAAAAGACAAAAATTAGCTGGGTGTGGTGGTGGGTACCTGTAGTTCCAGCTACTCCAAAGGTTAAGCCAGGAGACTCGCTTGACCCAGGAGGCAGAGGTTGCAGTGAACAGAAATCTTGCCACTGCACTCCAGCTTGGGCAACAAGAGGAAACCTCTGTCTCAAAAAAACACAAAACAAAACAACTTTGTAAGCAATAGACTCTACCAGAAGTAAAAAATTTTAATTTGAAATGCAGGCTGAGAGGTTTACCTGGATAATGAAAAATTGATATAATTTCTGTCAGTGGACTATGAGATACAAATAAAGATTTATTTGATAAAGGAGGCCATTGTCACATGGCAGCCTGTAAAATTGAAAAAGTCATCAATACAGAGGTTATAGCCATGTATGTGATGATCACAATTTTAAATATTCTTTATATTAGTGAATAAAAGAAATGGAAAGTTTTGTGTATTACTAATTTTTATTTTTAGCTTTTCTTAATTACATTAAATTTTCCACTTTTTAAATATCAATTTCTTTTTTTCATTCCCTCCTTTCTTCATCCTTCCCTTTCTGATTTTCCCCATCTTCCTCTCTTTTCTGCTTATCCATCAATTGTTATGTTCACTTTAGAAGAATGTAATAACAGAGGCAAATCTAAATGCACTGTTATAGGCTTTGTTTCTTTTCAGTGAAAAATATTTCTATGGTTTATTCTATTAATACTCATTTAAACTTGTTGGCTATAGCATTAAGTAGCATTAAGTCATTCTTCCTTTCATTGAAGGCAAGAGAAATGAGAGGGAAGGGAAGTATATGTTTATGTCAATAATAAAAGAAAACACAAAAGAGACAAGAGTATTTTTAAAGTAAGTTTTTACGCTAAATAAAACTTATGTATGAAAGGTGAAAAATTGTAAATATATGCTCAATGAATTTATCTCAAATTCAACGTATTTGAGAACATCATCAAATTTAAAGAAATAAGATATTCCTGGGACTCAATATCCCTCTGTATTTCCTCCCAGTCACTCTACTTGTCACTTCTTAAAGTTAACTCATAATGTGATTTAAGTCACTATTCATTAATTGTGTTTGTTTTTAAATTTATAATAATGAGATTATACACTATCTTATTTTCTGGCAGAGTTACTTTAATATATAGAAATTTACTTATGCTGTTGCATGCAGGAATTGGCTGTTCATTGTCATTGCTTTATATTATTTCATTCTAAAATATACCATCTATTACTTATTCATAACCAGTTTCAGGAACTTTGGATTGCTACCAGTTTGGTCCTCTATAAAAGAACATTCTTGAGAATGTCTTTAAACACAAACACACACACACACACACACACACACACACACACACCGAGTTTTGCATTCTGGTTCAGGCCACCAGTATATGTTCAACTCTAGGACATACAGTAGAGTTTTCCTATGTGACCCTCCCAATTTAAATTCCCAACAGCAATGTTAAGACATTTAGTTACTCCACATCTGGTATTTTTCTGATGACTAAGGATGATGCGCACTTCATGTTTCTTAGTCATTTTACATAACTTTTTGTAAAGTTCCTATACATGTATTCTGAGTATTTTTATTATTTTTGTGTTTATATTGATTTTGGGAGAGTCATGGTACTAGGCTGAGGTCTAGGAAAGTATTTTCTTTTCAAAATGGGTAAATGTCAATAATTTAATGAATTCAACCTAATATATTCTGGGTAGAAATCCTTTGCAAATGAGTGCAGTTGAAAATGCTTTCTCCAAAGCTGTGGCTTTTAGAAGTCATATATTTAGTTATTTAACCAGTCTGAATAATGCTTTATACATTTTTTCTCATAGGAATTTTCATTTCCTTTGTTTACTTTTTGAACTTCATTCTCTTTGTTTTTTCTATCTACATAAAAGTGTATTTATCTTTCAGCTTTTATAATACATTCTTCAGAATCTATGGATTTTTCTGTAAGCACAGCTTTAGCTTCTTTCCACACCTTTTAATATGTCAAATTTAATTTTTATAATAGTTGAAAATGTTTTATAATTCTCCATTTGTAATCAGGCCAACTTTTTAACATTTTTCTAATTATATAGACATATTTTTAAAGTTATCTCATGTTACTGAGGTCAAGAGAAATGCTATTATTCTATCCTTTTGGAATTTGTGGAGACTTTTCTTTAGAGCTCCTTTTTTTTTTTTTTTTTTTTTTTTTTTTTTTTTT
>NW_016107376.1:10987554-11023882 GCF_001604975.1 Cebus imitator
GGCAAGAGGTTTATTCTTTCTATATTTAAAATTCTTTTACAAATCAATAAGAGAAGATAAAGAACCCATTAAAATGGACCAAACACATGATCAACAAGACAGTTCCATCCAGTAATACATGTGATAAATCAACATGAAATAACATAAGCAAGCATAAAAACATGTCCAATCTCACTAGTAATAAAATTTTTAAAAGCTTAAGACAACTGATGTTGAACTGATCTTATATCAATTTGGGAAAGAATTTAAAGCAATACTCTTTCAATGGTGTAAAGAAACTAGACACTCATATTGTTGATAGGAAGTAAATTTGTATAAACTTTCTGAAGAAAAATTGGATAAAATATTTTAAAGATCTTACAAATGTACATACACTTGAACCCAGAAATTTTTAGTTACCAGGATTTATCTTGTGTTAAAATTATTAATGTATTAAAAGATGTTTATTGCAATAAAATCTTTTATATATTTTAAATACATATTTTAAATATCATAAAAATAGGATTCAACTTAAATGCCCAAATATAGAGAACTGGTTAAATTACACTGCATCCTTGCAAGACAATATTTTAAAGTCACTTAAAAATATCATGTTGCAGGATAGTATAGAATTTTTTCTTTGTTCTTTTTAAACTTTTAATTGACAAGTAATAATTGTATATATTTTTGGGGTGCAGTGTGATGTTTTGATACATGTTTATAATGTGGAATGATTAAATCAGGTTAGTTAACAAATTATCACCTCACATACTTATTTTTTGTGGTGACAATACGTAAAATCTACTCTTTTAGCTATTTTTAAATAAGCAAAGAATGATTGTTTATTATTGTCACCATGCTATGCAATGGATTATTAAAACCATCCCTCCTGTCTAACTAATACTTCATATCCTTTGATCAACATCTCCCTTCACCCATCTATTGCTTACAATAGCAAAGACCTGGAACCAACCCAAATGCCCATCGATGATAGGCTGGACAGGGAAAATGTGGCACATAAACACCACAGGATACTATGCAGCCATCAAAAACGATGAGTTCGTGTCCTTTGTAGGGACATGGATGAACCTGGAAACCATCAATCTCAGCAAACTGACACAAGAACAGAAAATCAAACACTGCATGTCCTCACTCATAGGTAGGTGTTGAACAATGAGAACACATGGACACAGGGAGGGGAGCATCACACACTGGGGTCTGTTGGGGGGAAATAGGGGAGGGACAGTGGGGGGTGGGGAGTTGGGGAGAGATAGCATGGGGAGAAATGCCAGATATAGGTGATGGGGAGGAAGGCAGCACATCACACTGCCAGGTGTGTACCTATGCAACAATCTTGCAGGTTATTCACATGTACCCAAAAACCTAAAATGCAATTAAAAAAAAAAGAAAAGAAAATGTGAAAGGTGAGCTCACAGAAGTAGAGAAGAGAATGGTAGTTACCAAGGGCTGAGGAAGGGGTGTAGATAGATCTCCTTTTTATGAGTTTCATTAAATTTTCCATGAGATATTGCAAAGAATGTATACTCTCTCATTTTTTATAGCCTTATTTATGCTATGTATGTGAGTTTTCTGAGTTGAATTGTTCAAATATTTTATCTTTTTAAACTTTTTTTTTGTTGTTCAATCTGCTACTGGGAGTGCTACTATTATAGATTTTATTTCTCCTCTGATATCTGTCAATTTTCCATTTATACATTTTGGAGCCAAAGTACTAGTTACATGCAGATTTACTATTGTTTTATAAGTTCATAGGGTTAAACTTGTAATCGTTTCATATATGCATCTTTGTTTCTATACAACCATTCCTGCCTCAAATTATTCTTGCCTTATTGGTAATAGAGCTAAATTAACTTATTTTTGTTAGGTTTTTGATGATATATCTTCAGCGATGATGTTGCTTTAAAACTTCTCATCTAGTTTTCTATGTGTGTATCTACTGTAAGTTGTATGTGCTAGTGTTTTCTTTAAATTTTGATCTAGACAATATTTATAATTAATGCCATGAGTATTTTATGTAATTGTTAATATCTCAATTTATAGCTTTAGTCTAAGCATGAGTTTTCCATTTTTTCCACCTGTTCTATATTTGCTAGGTCCTCTTTAGAGCACATTTGGATTAAGCATTTTTATAATAAATTTTCCCTTACAATAGCTTCTTTTTGTTAATTCTTCTGCTCTTTTGTGTTTGTTCATTCTAATGCAACAATGCAAATTCTAACTTGTTAGTAGTTTTGCCACATTTCTGTTCAATATCAGGGTCTTGTAAGAACTTAAGTTCCATAAACCTTTTCTTTGGACTCTGAGGGGTTTTTTTTTTTTTTTTTTTTTTTTTTTTGTGTTTTAGTTTTTTTTTTTTTTTAGGCCCATAAGAGATCATTAGTATTATGTTTGTACACAAGATTTATTTAGCTTTACTTACACACTTTCCTTTTAATTTGCTCGTTAACTCATTTTATCTGGGAATATTTTTCACTGGATGAAACATTCTATCCATAATATATTCTGATTCTTCTTGAGATGAATTCTTGCCGATTTTTCTCCTGTTTTCCCTTCCAACGGTCTGGAAATATTTTCTTTCATTTTGATAGTTTAAATATTTTCCCACCAGGCGCAGTGGCTCATGCCTGTAATCCCAGCACTTTGGGAGGCCAAGGAGTGTGGATGAAGAGGTCAGGAGATTGAGACTATCCTGGCCAACATGGTGAAAACCAGTCTCTACTAAAAATATACACACAAAAAAAAGCTGGGTGTGATAGCATGTGCCTGTAATCCCAGCTACTCGAGAGGCTGAGGCACAAGAATCACTTGAGCCCAGGAGGTGGGGTTTGCAGTGAGCCGAAATCGTGCCACTGCACTCCAGCCTGGAGACAGAGCGAGACTCCATCTCAAAAATAAATAAATAAACAAATAAATAAAATATTTTCCTAGTTATAGAATTATAATTTCCAGTGAATTTTCCTTCAACACTATGAATATGACGTGTACATTTGTGTGCTGTTGTGTTTCTTCTCTCCAGAAACATCATTTCTGGGAAGAAAATAATTTGTCTTATTGCTGTTTTTTTTTTAGAAATAATGACTCCCTTACAGTATCTGTTCTACTGTTCTTGATATTTTTATCTTTGGAGTTCAGGAGTTTTGCATTGACGCTAGGTGTGATTTTCTTTCCATTTATCCTGCTTGGTATGTGTAGAACTACTTAAATCTGTGGCTTAAAGTCTTTCACAATTTGGGGAAAATTCCTAATCATTATCTCTTCAAAGATTGGATAGGTCCCATTTGCATACTCTTCCTCTCTCACTAGTTTAAATACGCATAAGTCAGACTTTCCACCATGTCCCACATGTCTCTTACATCTTTTTCTGTATTTCACTTTCTCAAATTCTGTCTTTCAGATAGTGTATTTTATATTCACCTATCTTCTCATTCATTAATTCTCTTTTCATGCTGTTTCCAATTTCCACTATTTTTTATTTCAAATACATATTTGCCATTTGATTCTTAGCTGTATATTTCAGCTCTCTGATGACATTCTCTATCTTGTCATCTCCAGCTGGAATGTATTAATCACACTATTTTAATTTCTATATGTGAACACTATACTATAGATGTCATTTCTGACTGTTTCTACTCTTTTTTTTTTTCTTTTATGGTAATCTCTCTTGGAAGGCATGTTAAATTTCTGATTAGATGTCAACAATTAGATGTGAAAAAATATTGAGCTTTTGGATAGCGTTCATCTGCCCTTAGAGAAAATTTATTTAATGCTACACCAGAGAGCCAAATTGGGGGAAAATCACCTAAATCCAGTAAGAAACTTAGTTGACTAGAGGATGAGTGTCAATCTTGGTTCTGCTCCTATTTCTAAGTATAATTCTGCAGAAATTTCAACTAAACAACTTGGATGTTAGCACAAACATCTCTTTGGTGGACTTTTTATAGCAACTTTTGTTTTTTAAGACTGTGAGTCTGCTGAATAAAAATGTTCAGTTTCACAATCAGATTTTGCTCAATTTTTTAACAGTCTTGGCTTTAAAATATCCAAGACTAAAAACAGTTCTGTGTTGGTCTTGTTTCTCTCCAATTCTCATTCCTTCAGGATCTTAATCCCTAAAGTTGTAGCTGCCTTAGAATTACTATCCTTAATTAATATCCCTATATATTAATATCCCTAGAAAAGATATTTATTGAATTTTAGGCAAAATTTCCTCTAGTTCTTAACAGAATTATTTATATGTTTTAAGCCCCTATGTTATTGAAGGAATGGTATTTGGAGTAATATTATAACTACTCATCCTTCTGATTTTTTATAGGGTAAAGTAGTCAAATGAAATATAATTAATGTTTAATTCTTTACAGTTCTAAAAATATTTTGGCATTGTTAACAGAGACTGGTAAAAATGTTGCCAATAGTAAATATCAATACACTTTTGCAGTAATGAAAACTATATTGTTAAATATTTTTACATAAAATTATTTTGTTCTTGACTCTAAACCTCTCAATTCAATAATTTATAAAAGAGTTGACATAAAAAGCATGGCTTTACTTTTGGCCACAATGCAGTAACTGAAACCAGCTTAATCTTCCTGCATCAAGCAACTGAAAAAGTATTGAAAAAATGCAAAAAACAATAGATTTCAAGAAATTAGATATCAAAAAAGAATAATAAATAATAAATAGAAAATAAAGAAGCAAATTCTACAATTTCCTCCATTTTACTGCATTGAATGAATTTCCAGGCTGTTGGACAGAGAGGGGCAAATCAAGATAGAGCTGGGCAGACTTCTGTGGTGAAGATCAATCAATCAAAACTCAAGGAGAGCTGATAGTTTTTAGAATGAGTGAAAAGAGGAATAGAAATAATTATTACAACTGAAATCCGTTGAGAAATAAATGTTGTAAAAAGGAAGCAAAGTGAATCTACTGAAATAAAAACAATAATATCTGAGCTTTAATATAATATAGACTTGATTTCATTAACAAAAAGTGAAAATGAAAAATAAATTACTAAGGTTAGTAAATGTGAAAACAGCAATATAAACTATCTGAAATACAACAGAAAAAGAAAAGTTTTTTAAAAAAGTTTTTTAGGAAAAAAAAAAAAACAAACAAGCACATCGTCAGTGAACCACTAGAACAACTTCAAATAATCTAACACGTGTTACTTGAATCTCTACAAAAAGGAGACATTGAAGCAGAAAACTTACTTAAAAATTAATGGCTAAAAATAATTTTGAATATAGTAATTGTGTACTCAACAGATTCAAGAAGTGCAAGAACCCTCCAACATGCTTCACAAACAAATATTTAAAAAGTACATCAAAGCGCATTGTCATCAAATTTCTCAAAATCAGTGACAAAGTGAAAAGTTTTTAAAAAGTCAGAGATGAAAGATATGTTGTATGTTAGAGAACCACATTGAATATATCAGGAATTTGTTCACTGGAAACAATGTAAACGAGAAGGTTGTAGAAGAATACCTTTAAAGTAACAAAGAGAAAAGCCTGCCAACAGAGAATTCCATACTCAATGAAAGTATTGTTCAAATCCAAAGGTGAAATATTTATTGAGACATGCAAATGCTTAAACATTTTATTAACATCAGAATTACAGTTAAAAAAAGTTAAGAGAATCTTTTAAGCAGAATGAAAATAGTACTAGATAGAAATGTGGATGTACAAAATAAATGAAGACTACCATAAGTAATAACCACATAAATAAATTTCAAATAATTAAATGTATTTTAAAATAACTTTAAAGAAAAATAAATATGATATATGGAAGATCAAAATAAGGGTAATTAAAATATATACCCAAAGTTGCACAAAGGTCAGGAGGGGAGAAAAAAATAATATTGTAAGGATTTTATATTATATATGAAGGAGTTTAATATAGAATCAAGATGGTCATAAAGCAAATGTGTACATTATAAACTCAAATGCAACCACTAAATCTAAAAAGCAAGTAGTTATGACTAATAGGCTAACAAATAGAATATTTAAACATTCTCAGTTAGTCCAAAACCAATTAGAAAAGAGAAACAAGGAACAAATGAGAAAAACACAAAAAGCAAGTTGATAAATTTAAAGCAAATCATATCAATAAACATTCTAAATATAAATGATCTAAAGACCCCATTTAAATGACAGAAATTACCAAGTGGACAAAAAACAGAACAATATACAACTATGTGCTACCAAATAAGAAACTCACAGTAAATATAAAGATAAAATAGAATAAAATTAACAGAATAAGAAATATCATGTCAACAATAATTTTTTAAAAGATGTGAGGAGTGATATTAGTATAAGACAACGTAGATTTCAGAGCAAGGAATATTAACATAGATAAACATGATCAAGTAATAACAATAAATATGTTAATCAATCGAGAGGACATGATAATTGAGTTTGTATTTAATATCCGTAAACAGAAATTAAAAATACATGAAGCAAAAAGCAATAGAACTACATATATAAATAAATTCTCAATTATAGAGGCAATTTTACACCACTCTCTTAGTAATAGATAGAAGAAGCAGGTGGGAAATCAGTAGTCATATGCAGTACTGAAACAGTCCTATTAGCCATCTTGATCTAATTGACATTCATAGAACACTCCACTCAACACAAGCAAAATACACCTTATATGCAAGTGTATTTGGAATATTTTGCAAAACAGATCCTATTATGGGCCACAAAACAAAATTTTGTACATCCTAAAAAATAATCCTTGGTCAGGCATGGTGGCTCACACCTGTATTCCCAGTGCTTTGAGAGTCTGAGGTGAGTGAATCACTTGAGGTTGGGAGTTTGAGACCAGCCTGACCAACATGGAGAAACCCTGTCTCTACTAAAAATACAAAATTAGCTGGGCATGGTGCCACATGCCTGTTATTCCAGCTACTCTGGAGCTGAGGCACTTGAACCCAGGAGGTAAAGGTTGCGGTGAGCTGAGATCATGCCATTGCACTCCAGCCTGGGCAACAAGGGCAAACTCCGTCTCAAATAATAACAATTATCCTTAAAGTATGTTTCTTGATCACAATGAAATTCAATTCGAAATCAACCCCTGCAAATCTAGAAAAACACCAAATATTTGAAACTAAATAACACACTTTTTCAGTCCTAGGTATTTACCTGAAGGAAATAAAACATATGACCATACAAAGATTTTACAAATTTGTTTACATCATGTGTGTTTGTAAATCTGCAGTAGCACAAATATTTATTAACAGATGAATAGATATATAAATTTTGAATAGTATATACAATGAAATACTATTCAGCAAGAAAAAAGAATAAAATATTGATGCATGCAACATGCTTATATCTCAAATCAATTATACAGAGTGAAAAATAACAGGATGAAGAACATCCTGTATGATTTAATTTATTTATAATTATGTGTAATAAAAATTAAGCTACAGTGGCATTAAACAGATAATGATTTCCTAGGAAATGTGGGGTTGGAAGGTATAAGGAGAGGCAGAACACATGAATTGCAAAGGGCAGAAGAATAATTTTAGGTGATGTATATATTCTTTGCTATTTCAATGATTAACTGATGTATATTGATGACAAAATATATCAAATAATCAATTTTACATTATGCAATTTACTGTATGTCAAATACAACTCAGAGCTGTAGAAATAAAATTTCAGAAAAAAGATATTTCAATATATGGTTTATTTCATTATTTTCCATTTTTTGTTAATTTTTTAAAAATGGCAGCTAAAATATGTAGATTTATTCTATCTTTGTAACATCCTAGCACATTGGTGATTTCTGTTTAACATAGGTCACAGAGTGTCTGACAAGTAAAATAAATAACACAAGTGTGTTTGTGTCAGATTAACATTTATGTTAGCAGCTATTTGGACATTTAGCGTGTTTGCTTAACTTTTACTTCTTGATTCTAGCATATTTGCATAACATTTATTAAAAACAATGTAAATGCCTGAAATTGCTTATTCATCATTGTAGTTAAGTAGTCTACCTGTATAATTTAGCTTTGTTATTCTGACAGTACTGCATAAATTTGCATGGTTGCATAAAATGTCAGCATTATAGATGTTCATACACAAATATTAACGAATTACTATTGTGTGTATAATAATAATGCACCTGTGAAGCTTTCTTTATGTCAGTAAGATGTATTGCTAAGGTCTAAGACATTTTGTAACTCGTCATGAATGAAAATCTATTACAGAATGCCCTACTCAGATTCCTTCCTTCCAAAAGAACATTTTATTTATAAACAGTATTGTCAATCAAGGAGTCTATGCAGCGTATTTCTGCATTTTTTATGCTGATGTAAAAACAATGTAGAGGTTTAAGCCCCCGTTCTTAAAAATTAATTTCATATAGCCCAATAGCGGGACATATCCAAATGAGTAAAAATGGATATTCTGATGAGTCACAATACAGAAATTCATGCAAAATATGCTTTTATTTTAGAGAGTCATTAAATTTCACAGAATTATGTGTGTTGTGAGGTTTACTATGTGCATATGTATGTATATATGTGTGTACATACACACACATGATTACACAAATATATGGATATGCTTTAAATATATGTATTTTGCTTTAAATGTACACACACACACATATATCAAAATAAAAAAATTTGATACTTAAACTTTTGTAACTACAGCATTTTGTGAGTCTGTTGGTATTTATTAGGCAAAAAATTCTGCTATTACAATAATCAGCCCAGCTATATGTAATTTACATGTGTTTAAGTCTATCTCAATGAAGTTGTGTTCTATTTTACTTAAATTGTATGTTTACTAAAATAGAAAAAAAGGCAGTTATTGGAATTGTGGCTACTTCCCTTAATATTTGAAAAATATCATCTTTTAGAAGAAAAAATATTTAATAAAGCTAAAGAAATTTAACAGTGTAATTATCAAGTAATTTTTAAAGATTCTTTTAGTTATTGAGCTATTAAGTTTGACAAACGTCTCTTAATTGGCAATCTTAAATATAGTTACTTTGCTGTTATTAAATGTTATTTTTGTTTGTCTGAGAACATTACATTTTATTTTTCTTTTATACATAAAATTATTTAAATATTTACTGTTTTAATAAATGCTTTAGCTAATGTCATAGTTCATTTAATACTGATATCACAGGATATCTGAAATTATATAATTTATAAAGAACAGACATTTATTTCTTACATTTCTGGAGACAGAGAAGTTAAAGATTAAGGGGCCAGCATCTGGTGAGGGCCTTCTTTCTGTGTTCTCACATGGCAAAATATGGAACGGGAGTGAACCTCCTCCCACAATTCCTGTTTGTTTGTTTGTTTGTTTGTTTGAGACAGAGTCTCGCTCTGTTGCCTAGGCCGGAGTGCAATGGCGCAAACTCGGCCCGCTGCAACCTCAGTCTTCTGGGTTCAAGCAATTTTCTTGCCTCAGACTCCCGAGTAGCTGGGATTACAGGTGCTCATCACCACAGCCAGCTAATTTATTAGCCAAACGGGTCTCAAAATCCTGATCTCAAGTGATCCACCTGCCTTGCCGTCCCTAAGTACTGGGATTATAGGTGCCTGGCATGCCTGGTTAATTTTTTGTAATTTTTTTGCCTGGCACAATCATGTCTCACTGCAACCTCTTCCTCCCAGGCTCAAGTGATTCTCCTGCCTCAGCCTTCCAAGTAGCTGAGATTACAGGCATGTGCTACCATGCCCAGCTAGTTTTGTATTTTTAGTAGAGATGGGGTTTTGCCATGTTGGCCAGGCTGGTCTCAAACTCCTGACCTCAGATGATCCACCTGCTGTCAGCTTGCCAAAGTGCTGGGATTACAGGCTTGAGCCACTGCATCCAGCCCACAACTTCTTTTTATAATGGCATTAAGCTATTCATGAGAATGAAAACCTTGTGACCTAAATACTTTTCATTAGGCCTCACTTCTCAACACTTGTATTTGGGATCATTTCCAATACATAAATCTTGGGTGACATTTATACCATAGAACTACACTCCCCCTTAGCTCCCCACATTCATCTCCTTCTCACACACAAAATACATTCATTCCATTCCAGTAGTTCTGGAGTCTCAACTTGTTCCAGCATCAAATTTTTCTACAACTGTGAGCTTGTGAAATCAAGCAAGTTATGTGCTCCCAAAATACAATGGTAGGACAGACATAGGATAAACATTCCCATTTCAAAAGAGAGACATAGAAAAAAAGACATGTAAAGTCAGAGGTCCCAAGTAGGTCTAAAAGTCAACAGGTCAAAAAACATTAAATCTTAAGGCTGGAGAATAATCTCTGAATCCATGTTCCAATTTACAGAAACATAGGAGTAGGGATTGAATCCTCATGGCCTTGGGCAATTTTTCCTTCATGGGTTTGTTGAGTGCAGCCCATGCTTCAGCCATCACACATTGAAATAAATACCTGCAGCTCTCACAGGCTGGTGCTGCATGCTGGTGTCTCATCAGTTCTGAAGACTTGGAGGTGGCCATTAGGCATTGCTTTAGTGAGGACTCTGTACAACTGCCTGACCACACAGTTCTAGTTCTGTGGGATATTGCCCTAGTGAAGGCTCTCTGGAGGCTCCTCCACCCCAGTGGCACATTTCTGCCTAATTCCAGAGGCTTTGGGAGACACACTTTGAAATCTAGGTGGAGGCAATCATACCTCCAAAGCTCTTGCATTCTGAGTATCTTCAGAATTAGCACCACACAGACAATGCGAAGGCTCACAGCTTGAACCATTCAGAAAGGCAGTCTAATTAGCACCTGGGTTTGCTTCACCTAGAGCTGGCATGACTGAAGAGTGCTGTATCAGAATGTGGGCAGCAGAAACCAAGAAATCTCTGAGCAGTGATCACTGATGTCCCAGGGTTAACATGGGTTCCTCTCCAAAATTATTCTATTGTCCAGGGGTAACATGGGTTCCTCTCCAAAAGTATTCTGTCCTCAAGGCCCTAGCACTCTGAGTCTATGATGGGCAAAAAAGCCATGAATATTTCAGAGGTGTTTTCAGGGTAATTCTTTTAATGTCTTGATAAATTGTACCAGAATTACTTATATCCACACTTGTATCCATATTGATAACCTCTTTATCAAATGGTTACTTGGCCACATGCTTGGTTTTCTCTCCTAAACATGCTTTTATATTCTTTGCATGGCGAGACTAAGAATTATTTCGCTTACTTCTTTAAACATGCAGATAACAATGCAAAACCATGAAGATCAAGAATAATGAGGAAAGCTTTACACCACCAAAAGAAAAAAAAAACAGTAACTGTTTCTAAACAGACATTTATGAATTGTCTTATTAAGAATTCAAAATAATCATCTTAAAGAAGATTTATGAGCTATAAGAAAATACACATAGAAAAGTAAATAAAATCAGGAAAGCAATATATTAACAAAACTAGAAATTCAGCAACAACAGTGAAACCATACAGATAAACCAAACAAAATTCTGGAGCTGAAGAATATAATAACTAAACTGAAAATTTCATAAAGAGCTTCAACAGCAGACTCAATCAAGCAGAAAAAAGAATCAGCAAGCGATTACCCAGTTAGAGAAAAACAAGTACAAAGAATAGAAAAAAAGTGAAGAAAGCCTTGGGACATATACCATACCTTCAACTGAACCAATATACTATTATGACTGATCCAGAACAAACAGCAAAAGAGAAAGAAAATTTACATAAATAATCACTGAAAACTGGAGAGAAAAGTGAACATCTATATATATGAAATACAAGAACTTCATATAGATTAACAATAAAGAAATCTTCACTGAGACACTTTATAAAACAAATTCTCAAAACTCAAGGACAAGAGAACTTTGAAAGTAGCAACAGAAAAGTGACTCATCTTTTCTCTTCGTGGAATATTTATGGGGACATAAGACTCACTGCACTTTATTTTCTCAGCAGAAATAAGTGGATTTCTCAGCAGAAATCTTTCAGGCAAGGAAAACAGTGGAGCGATATATTTAAAGTGCTTAAAAATTCCCAGAAAACCCTGCCAATATATGATATTACATCTGAAAATGTTCTCTTCAAATATAAAGGAAAGATAACCATTTTCCCAGAAAAATGAAAGCAAAGGGAGAATATTACCAGTATATCTGCATTTTAAAAAATGCAAAAAGGAGATCTTCAAGTTAAAGATTATTTCTAATAACATGAAAATATAAAAGTATAAAACTAAACCTAAAACAATTAATACAGTCAAATTCAGACTATTCTAATATTGTCATGGTGTTGCATAAATCATTTTAAAGTGGAGAATAATATTTAAAAGACAAAATATTAAGAATAGCCATAATTTTTTAATAAGCACATAATATTAAAAAATGCAAATTACCATATAAATAACAAAATGTAGGGAAGGAGAGTTAAGTTGTAGACTTCTGTAGGCAGTTGAAGTTGTTGTTAACAGCTTATATTTTTTAAACTATTATTTTTTGTTTTTTGTTTTTTGTTTTGAGATGGAGTCTTGTTCTGTCTCCCAGGCTGGAGTGCAGTGGCAAGATCTTAGCTCACTGCAATCTCCACTTCCCAGTTTCAAGCAATTCTCCTACCTCAGCCTCTCGAATAGCTGGGATTACAGGAGCATGCCAACACACCCAGCTAATTTCTGTATTTTTAATAGAGATGGTGTTTCACCATGGTGGCCAGGCTGGTCTCAAACTACTGACCTCAAGTGATCCACTTGTTTCAGCCTTCCTAAGTGCTAGGATTACAGGCCTAAGCCACCATGCCTGGCCCATAACTATTAGATTTTTAATGTAATCTTCATCGTAACCCAAAAGAAAAAGCATGCAGTAGATACATTATACAAAATATAAAGGATTCAAAGTGTACACCTACCAATTATAATCAAATCACAAAAGAAGACCAAGAGAAAAGAAACAAAGAAACTACAAAACAGCTCCAAAACAATTAACAAAAAGGCAATAGTAAGTTCTTACCTATGAATAATTATCTTAAATATAAATGGATTAAATTTTCTAATCAAAAAACAGTGGCAAAATGGATTTTTAAAAACAGGATCTAGTAATAGCCTTTTACAAGAGACTCATTTTACCTTTAAGGCCACATTTAGACTAAAAGTGAACAAATGAAAAAAAAAAAAAAGATACTCCATGTAAGTGTGATTCAAAAGACTAAGATGAGTGAATTTTTTCAAACTAATTTTGCAATACTAGCATTATCCTGATATCAAAACCAGAGAAAGATACTAAAAGAAGATAAAATTACCAGCCCAAATCTCTGATGAAGAGAGATACAATTTTTTTTTACTTCTTTTTTTTTAATTTTTTTTTTTTTTTATGGTTTAAGATCTGGGGTACATATGCAGATCATGCAGGATTGTTGCACAGGTACCTACTTGGCAAGGTGGTTTACTGCCTCCATCACCCCGTCACCTATCTCTGGCATTTCTCCCCACGTTATCTCTCCCCAACCTCCCCACACCTCTCTGTGCCCCCCTAGCACCCCCCAACAGACCCCAGTGTGTGATGCTCCCCTCCCTGCGTCCATGTGTTCTCATTGTTTAACACATGCCTACGAGTGAGAACATGTGGTGTTTGATTTTTTTGTTCTTGTGTCAGTTTGCTGAGAATGATTGTTTCCAGGTTCATCCATGTCCCTATAAAGGACAGGAACTCATCATTTCTTATGGCTGCATAGTATTCCATGGTGTATACGTGCCACATTTTCCTTGCCCAGTCTATCATTGATGGGCATTTGGATTGGTTCCAGGTCTTTGCTATTGTACACAGTGCCGCAATGAACATATGTGTGCATGTATCTTACAATAGAATGATTTATAATCTTTTGGGTATATCCAGTAATGGGATTGCTGGGCCAAATGGAATTTTAAGTAGCACTAAACAGGGAAAGGAGAAACCAGATACAAAAAATTTTAAGACAATACTAACAAGGTAAAATCAATAGGCCATTGTAGAGATATATACCATGATAAAGCTGGATTTATTCAAGGCATGCAAGGATGTTTCAATATGTGCAAATTAATAAATGTGATATACCACATTAACAGAATAAAATATGAAAATCTGTGATCATCTCAATAGATGTATAAAAAGCATTTGGTTATAGTTAATAATAGTGTCTTGTATACTTAAAATTTGCTAAGAGTAGATCTTAAATGTTTTCACTAAGGGAAAACAAAGATAGCTATGTGGGTGATGATATGTTAATATTTTATTGCTGTATTCATTTCACAAAGTATATGTCTACCAAAACATCACGTTGTATACCTTAAATATATAACATTTTTATCAATTATATCTCAATAAAACTGGAAAAATGTTATCCAAAGACATTAAACTATACAAATTTAGTAATTACAGTAGGAACTTTTTTTAATCTGATAATTCCAGTATTAAAAAATGACAAATTAAGTCTATTATTGTTTTGTTTTCATTGCAATGTTTCTCTGTCTCCTGTAACTACATGTTACAACTGTGTGTCGCAAATGTGTGTCGCAAATGTGTTCACAACCTTTGCTACACATTCTGTTTCTAGAAATCAAACCATTTTGATACAGGCACACTTAAAAACACGGTGTAAACAATAACTAGTGTTCTACTTGCATCAGTGGACTGAACATCCACATCTGTCCCCTCTCTCTTTCTTGTTATTTTTGAAATTAGCAAAACTACACTTCTTTGAAAGAAACTATAACTCTATTGGAAAGTAGAAAGCAGGAACATGGATTCAAATTGACCATATATATTCTAGCAAGAATAAAGGAAATTAAATATATGAAGAAAACAGTGCATGTTACAATTTAAAGTATTTGAAATATGACACCTCTCTGAGAAAACTAAGGTGGTACTCTTGACTCTGAGTCCACAGATAGAGAAGGGTGGGTGGAACGATCATTGAAGCAAAGTTGAAAAGACTACAATTGGGACTACTGGGCTGGGCTCTCCATTTCCACTTTCTTTCCCCTTCCCCGTTGTCTCCACTCTACTTCCCCTTTACCATGTAACTTTCACCATTCTTATAGATTATACATAGTTTAAAGAAAATGCATTTATTTTGCCCATTAAAAAAAGAAAAACAAACAAGAACTATCTATAAATTAAGCCATTGCCTGAAAAAGACTTCTGGTGTGATATAAGAATCTGGATGAAGAGTAGAATCAATTTTCAGGAAGCTCTCTTCCACTCCAACAGACATGAATATGGCAAAAGGAAAAAAATAAAGGAAAAGTAAAGCAACTAAATGTTACCTACATATGCACAGAAAAAGAGAAGAGAAGATACACATAAAAGAGAAGAAAACTACTAAAAATGAAAGATTTTAATTTTAATCAACATAAATAGTTTTACAACCTATCTTATCTCCCTTCTTCTCTTCCCTCACACAAAATATGCCTAATAATTCCATAATAAGCATAACTAGCAACAAATTAAAGCAGTTATTTAAGTTTATTCAAAGATTCATCCTAACTTTATATTATCTAGAGTAAACATTAATACATGCTGAATCATGAGTTGTTTTAGGTCCCAATAAATGAGGATATATTAAAACAAACATTGTCTGCAGTGTTTTACAATCTAATTGTGAAAATAAGTCCTATACAAAAAAATTGAATCTAGCAAGGCAGTTACTTGAAGAATAAAGTCTAACTTGGGTTGAATAAGCTATTAAAGGGAAATTTGGAACTGATTTGAGCTATGAAGAAAAAGTAAGTTTTAATTAAAAAGGAAAGAAGAGACATGCAAAACAAGGGGCCAGTATAAGCAAGAGAATGAGATGGTGAGAATTACAGCAATTTAAAACTATGTTGTATTTATTTGAATAAACAAGTTTGACTAAAACAGTAGTTTTCTACAGCGTGCTTTTCAGTAATAAAAAATATTGGCAAACTTAGGATGTCCCTTTAATTATTTAAAAATAATTTCTCGGTTTTTTTTTCTTTTTTTTTCTTTGTTTTTAATAGAGACAAAGACTCACTCTGTCACCCAGGGTTGAGTGCAGTGGGGAGATTATAGCTCACTGTAACCTCAAACTACTGTACTCAAGCGATTCTTCCACCTCCGCCTCCTGAGTCGCTAGGGCTATGGACACGTATCATCGTGCACAGTTAATTTTATTTTAACTTGTTATCGATATGGGGATCTCACTATGTTGCCCAGGATGGTCTCCAATTCCTGGCTGAAGCAATCCTCCTGCCTTGGCCTCCCAAAGTGCTGGGATTACAGGGATAAGACAATGCAACAGGTCACTAAAAGCCTTTCTGTGCTAATTGTTTTTTTTAAAAGCACTCTTAAAATATCCAAATTGAATCGTAATTCATAAGAAATTTTACTTCTCAAAAATATGTTCTAAGAAAAATGTAAAGTAATCATAAAAGTTTTTATTAATTCTGGCTTGGTTCCAGGATAAATTAGTCTGATTATTTGGTTATTTTAGACCTTTAACATATATTTTAACTGCAATGCTAATTTATATAAAATATGATATTGCTTAAAATTCCAGGCAGTCTGAGCCAAAGCAATATAAATAGGAAAAATTACTTTGCCTTTCACCACTCCCATCCCTAACCTCAGCTTCTGTGCTCTGAATCTCTTTCCCTCACTTATGTAGCACAGAATATCTCCTATTCACTTGCAGTAAGGTGTAAGAAGTTGAGTACATTGTAATTTAGTGGGTCCCTTGAAGCTTTTCTTTTAACAATAAACTAAAAACTAAAACTAACAACTAAATTAAAAAAAAATAAGACTTGACCTTGAAAGCCAGCTTCTATAAGGCTTTTTTATAGAGGCATATGGGCCATATTTTTCACTGCTAGACATCAATGAAACTCAACCAAAACTTATGGAATAGAAGGTCAGACAGGATAAATAGACAGAAAAGAGTCATATAGGTATTTTCAATGAAAATGTGACAATGCAAATTAATTTTTAGGCCTTTTTTCATAGTGAATATATACATTTGTGTATAGGTAATAGCCTTTGTTTTATTACATAGGTACATTCTAATACATATACTATTATGTAATAAAATATTCAAATGAACAGCTTTTCCCCTAGCTTATTCAATTACTTTTCTTTGATGATAGACTTAATTTTGTTTTATTAGCAAAAAATAGATGTCAGTAGCTGTCATTAATTTCTACCTTCCCATGAATAGTAAGAAAGTAAAAAAAACATAACTAATAAATTTGTTTATTTCTCTCTTTGGTTTTGGGGCTGATGGCAAGATTCTGCCTGTTATTTGAGTAATTTCAATAACTCTTTTAGGTATAATGCTTTAGAGTTTATATCAAGAATATTATCAATGCAACAATGAGGTCAAAAGACATAAACTTCAGTAGTTTTCATGGTATTCTTTAAACAGAAATGAGGAAATCTGTTATACAATTCTCCCTGAAGGCTCCAGATCAATCTGTGCATCTGTAGAACCCAGGAGGCCCATGGAGCTTCAGCAAAAAAACAGATTTGGTGGCTATATATCACTGAGTTGAAAGTCTGCTAATTAAATCTAACATAAAAGAACAACTATTAGGCTTTTGTAGAGTGCTATCATTTATAAGTAGTTGCCATTTGTGTGCAATAAAAAGTACATAAATAATTTGTTATCTACGAATTTTGAACACATATATTCTGAATTAAAATTAACACACTTTTCATACACAAAAGCAAATTTCACTTCATTTGAAATGGCATTCAAACATCTATAAACTTTTTACTTAGAAAATATTAACCTAGTAATTATCTGCTAAATCTTTATAATTTTATGTATCAAAGAAAAATACGTAAAACTGTTGACATACTTTATCTATCTAAAAAATTAAAGTACAAACACTTTCAGACTGTTCTCTGTGAAAATATTGACTCATTCAAATCCATCTAAACTAAATTATTCCAATGATACATGTAATACTGAATAATTGGTACAAGAGTCTATTTCTTTTGCCTGTGCTGCATGGCATATCATTCAAGTTTTGACCATAGATAATAATCTAAGGACAGAATTATACAATTATTCTTTAAGATCTACTCCAATTTTCTTGTGACCTTGATTTAGCCTGCCATGAAAAGATCCAGAAAATATAACCACCTAAAAATTGGACATACCTAAATTCAACCTGGACACATTTTATTTTTTTACTTTGATATAATCTGAAGGATGCTGTTTTCTTTCTCTTCTTTCTTAGCTACAGAAGCTGCTAATGTGCAGAAAGAGAACCCTTCTAAAGTACCTGAATGAAATTGTATTTTCTTGCTTTAATTCTGTAGCAGTTTTGGCTGCTTCTAAGAAAAGAAATGCTTTGTCTCTCTATATAACATATGGAGCACAGTGCAGCTCAGCAGTGATTTTTCTAACTGATAACATTCTGTATCCTATGCAGATAATTTCAATTTTCTGTCTTATCATTCAGAATATGACACAGTCTCTCTGTATATTGAGTACATACACATAAAGTGTATGAGAGCATACTGCCTTTTATTAAGAATGAAAGCAAATAGAAATCCTGAATGGAATGCATTATGTTCTATCTTAAATTGGAATATTATCTTCCTTATCAAGTACTATGGATTAAGTATCCATATTATAGGATGTTTTGTCTGTAGCTCACTAAAGGAATTGAACAGAAATTTGTACTTCTCCAAGTTGATAATGTAATCTAAATAATAGGAATATTAAAAGGTATATAAAGCTACACATTCATAGTGAACTCTACAAACCCTGAGAAATGATTGACTTCATAGTTTGATATTTAATATCCTTTACATAAAATAAAAATGAAAGTAAAAGACAGCACAAAGTTTTCTTATTACTTTTTCTTATTATTTTTTGTGTTGGAAGCCTAACTTGTCTCAACAGGCATAAGTTCCATGTTGTTATAATGTTTTAAACTTTGTTTTCTTTATACACCAAAAATACTTCATCTTCTATTACTTTGAACTACATATTTTAAATCCTACATTTTACAAAGAGTGCATTGTGTCATCCAAAAATTGACAAATTACTCAATTTGTAAGCATATTAAAATAATGTTATACTTTATGTGTAATTTGTCAAAAGAATTCAATTACTTGGGAGAACAAAGATGTCATTATGATTCCAACAAGTTGTGTTTGCTCTTCAAAGAATTCAGGAACAGGGAACTCTCCTTTCTTATTCCCTACATATTCATACGATGCCTAAATATTTCCTCACTATAATTTGCAAACTCTTGAAATTTAAATAGAGAAGCATCTCAGTGGTATGGAATATTGGACTGAATTCTGGGCATAAAGAGTGTTCCTTTTTAATTATATGCATTAAAATACTAACCTCTTCATTAATTAACATGAATATTTTACAGCTTTGGAATAGATTTATGATCAATTAATGATATTCATACATTTAAAATATTTTGTCATTTTCATGAATTAAAATGTCAAATATAACCAGTAATATTTCTAAACTTACATGCCATTGTTTAGAAATCTCAGTCTCCTGGATTTAATATGTGAGTATAATGAGTAAGGAATTTAAAAAGTATCAAGGGATGCAGTTCTGCTAAAAAATGCCTCTGACTTTTTATGAAGAAAATTTACTTAGGAAAATACTTAATATTTGGATAACACCAATTCTTGCCCTTTGTCATTTTTTTTCTATTTGAATAAAGAAAATGTATCTGTGTTGACTTTTTTCTTCTATACCAACATAGTCTAAATTAAAGCTGTAGTGTTTCCAGAAGAAGAGATAATAGCCTAGAAATTCAGGAGAAACACAAAATGAGACTAGGGTATTTGAGTTGATTGATATACTTACTGGGGCTAGGGCATTTGAGTACCTGGCCTTCCTGCTCTAAACAACCTTCATCTATCACCAGGTCAATCAGTTCCTGATGTCCCTCAGTCTTGAATGCCCTGCATGGAATTTTCTAAAGGAGAAGATGCTCAGTTAGAAAACAATGCCTTTATGGGTTCTACCATTATGACTGTCATTTTTTGTGCACATTGAAAATTTATTTGATTTCTTTATCTCTGGAATGCAAAATGTGTATGACACACATTTTCTAACCTACATTTGACATCCTCAGAAGCAACACAGTTTCAACTGATTTGGAGAAGCTGCCTATTACTTAAAGAAGATTTCCTCTGTCTCTTCCCAAGTGAATTTTATTTATGTCATTGGAACTATATTTTAAATGAAACCATTGTAAATTGTATTCTAAATATGATGAAAATCTTCACTGGCATTTGCATATGATTTGGCAACAAAAGAAAAAGCTAATTTTATTTATTTAAAAGTATAAAGAAATAGTATTAAACAATATCACCATATTAAACATTTTTACACATCCCTATACTACCAATAAAAAATTGTTGATCATGAACATTGTAGTTGATGTTTTGGATCCTTTCTTCTTTATTCTCCTACTAAGATTATGACATATTTTTGAGAAGGATTGTTTATGGTCTTATATTTCTACCTGGTTTTTCCTCTCTGGTGACTCTTACTTGTGATGTATTCTGGTTATAGAATGATGGATCAAATGAATTAAAAATATATATAAAAAAAGATAACATTATTTTAACATTAATTGATTTTGTTTTTAACTCAAATGTTTTGTCCATGGGAACAGTAGGTATAAGTAATATTTTCATTGATATGCCTTTATGTACAATAATATATTGTATTTTTTCCCTGAAGGAATGTATGTTTATGATTTTTTTCTTAGGTAAGTTATATTTTGAATCATTTGAAAGGAACTTCCAAAGCTTATTTACTACTTTACTAAATCTATTTTGGGTCTCTTAGTTGCAGTTTTTCAGTTTAATGTCAATGTAGAATTACAAAACAATAGCTTATTTTCCCCCTCCCTCACCCTCTACTACTCACACACAGCTAAATATAGTCAGAGAATCAGAGGAATCATTTTACATGGCTGTTTTTTTTTTTTAAATGGGGCAGGAAATGCAGTAGAGAATACTTGAATTTATGAATCATGACAGTTGTGACATAAATAATTTGCAATTTTTTTGTGAGATTTGTTTCCTGAGAGACTCTTTCAAGACTCTTACTCTTGCAAGTGACAGTATTAAAGAAAAAAAAAGTCATGTGCTTAGACAAATTTATGTCACACATATTTATAATAATATTGGCAATAATTTGAGCCAAAATATTTTTAAAATATTGATTCACAGTACATGCTTTGTGCCACATCAATCACTGCTTTAACCTCACATTTTACTTGATAATTTTCTTAACAAAAGTAAATGTGTATAACTTCACTGGGCATATCCGTAATGGAATAATACATATTGTGATAATTAACATTATGTGTCAATTTGACTGGGGCCATGAGTTTCCCAGATATTTGGACCAACATTATGCTGGGTGTTTTTGTGAGAGTGCTTCTGAATAAGAGCAATATTTGATTTAGTAGACTGAGGAAAACAGGTTGTCCTTCCTGATGTGGATGGGTCTTATTCAATCAGTATAAAAAGGCTGAGTAAGAGGGAACTACTCCTGCCTAACTGCCTTTGAGATGGAACATCAGTTTTTTACTGCCTCTACGCTTGAACTGAAACATCGACTATTGCTGGCTCTTGACCAAAAAAAATGTTATCTATTTTTTGTATTTTTAATTCATTTTTAATTCACCTTCAGTTTGGCTGTGAGCTGTCAGCTCTCCTGGTTCTCAGACCTTCAGACTGAAATTACACCGTTGATTCTCCTGATCTCTAGCTGACCAACTGGAGATCTTGGGATTTATCAGCCTTCATAATTGTGTGAGTCAATTCCTTATCCTAAATATCTATCTATCTATCTGTCTGTCTATCTACCTACCTATCTATCTAGGCCTATCTGTCTACCTAACTCCTATATTTTGTACTTCTCTGTAGAACCCTAGCCAATACACTTATATACTGGAATGCTTAGAAAATACAACCTCATTTATAGGATAAATATGACAAAGAAATCTTAGTTTTGGAAAAGGAAGCTGGAAAATAATCTTAAAAATAAAATATGTATGATACAAACACAAAACTAGCTCTCAGATCAGAAAGTAAAATTTATCAAAATTATTATTTTTGTCTATATTTGTGTGGAGTATTCACACAAATATAGATAAAAGTAATACTTCCCAAACATTTTTATATTTATATATGTTACAAGGTCAAGAAAATAAAATATGAGAAGAAACAATATATTATATATTCAAGTTGAATACTTATAAGCCTGCTATGTGTGCTCTGCTGATCTCTTTTTCTATTCCAGCTACCTGGAATGATGAGACCTGGAAGGAAATCATGTGCTGAACATAGCAGAGCCAGATAATTAAAGAAGTATGAACCTCTAAATCACTTCACAAAAGCACATGCCAAAAAGAAATAGCCACTTCGTAATATTAAATCAGACTTTATATAATTTTTACTGAAGTGCTTATTTTCATTAATAAAGAAATTTGTACAAGAAGTAATGTGCTAACCTAAAATATTCTGTAATAGATGGTATCAATTTAGTAGGTGGGTGGTGGAAAGCAAGGTAACATACGGACTAGAAAGTGGAAACCTCCTGTTACAGCATGAAAAAACATTTAGTAGATTCTTAACCTTTGAAAGCATGGGAGTTATACCAATAGTTTTAGATGGACTAAAGGTACATACTGCCAAGCTGAGAGAAAGAGTCAAAGAAGAAGGAAAAGAGCACATTTATGCTTCTGGCCAAAGTAGCGTAATAAGGACTGGATTTATCGTCTCCATAGAACAGTTGAATAAAATAAAACACATAGAACTATGGTTTTTGGATATTGGATACCAAGAACCACAGACTTATTTTTAAAAAGGAGAAACAGATGAGGAATATGCTATCGATTTCTTATTAACTGCCTCGGGATATATTCCAAGATTCAGTGCTGAGTAGCAAAACCCATGTGGAGTCCAATGTTGAATAAAGATCTGATGGGAAAAAGGCTGAGTAAGAGGGGAGGACTAGAGAGCTAGAGTTCACAGGGCAGAGTACTGGAGAGACAGGAGCTGGTAGAGAGCTAGAGACAGAGATAGAGAGAGAGAAAAACTAAACACATGTAAAAAGTGCCAGTTGAGTCTTCAGCTGCTTCTGCTTAGTCTTTATCAGGGCATAAAAATGTGAGAAACCATCTACAACAATGGAAAATAAAGGTTTCAGGTCAGCAGCCACTAGCACCCACAGAATTCTAGGGATAGTTCCTATTTCTTTAAGCCAGAAAGTAAAATCTTGTAATTCACAAGGCTCAGGTAGAGTATTCAGGAAAATATTGGTTCAATAGTGAGATAAAGCTTGCCTTAGACTAATAGCTGCTCTGTTCCAAACTAATGAAAACAAGTCTCAACAGTATTAAATAATTTTCATGTAAATTAACAATGTCCCATAACAAAATTCTAGAATAATTAGAGAATTCAAAAATATCAATGAACCAACATACTACAAAATGGAAAAAAGTAATAATTTTAACTTCTTCAAAATCTAGAATTTCAGTTATTCTAAGGACATTTTTAAAACAAGTTTAGATAGAAAAATGAAGGAAAATATTTGAAATTCAGATATCAAATAAAGACATATCTTGATTTTATTTAAAAATCAACATGCAATAAGAAAATGAAAAAACCTATAAAAATAGGCAAAATGATTAAACTGACACTTCAGAAAAAGAACTAAGAATGACAATTACATAGAATATGTTTGACATAATTAGTCATTAGAGAAATGCAAACTTTAACAAAAATAAGATATAAGACCATTATTAGAATGGTTAATATTAAAAAGACCAACTCTACTAATTGTTGTTAAGAATGCGGAACAACTAGAAATTTCACCTACTTCTAAAAGGAATGCAAATGATGCAATACCTTTGGAAAATAAATTGTAGGATTCTTAAATATTTTTAAATATATACATGTCATATATTGTAACCATTACCTTCTTCGTATTTTATACAAGAGATATGAAAGCAGTGTTAGGGGTGGAGCAAAATGCCAAATAGCAGCCTGAACCAATCTTCTTCCCCAGAGGAACACCAAATTTGACAACTATCTACACAAAAAACACCTTTATAAGAACTAGAAATCGGATGACCAAAGTACCTGGTTTTAACTTCATAGTACTAAAGAGGCAGTGAAGAGGGTAGAAATTACATCTTTAACTGGCAATATCACTCCTTGAGTAATACCCCACAAACACAGGCTGCTAAGGCAAAAAAGGCCAAATGGGGTAAAATCAAGTTAAAATGCTTCTTTACAGCAAAGGGAATAAACAAAGTGTAGAAACAACCCACAGAAAGGGAGACAATATACTTGCAAACTATCCATCCAACAGCAAGGGATTAATAACCAGAATATATAAGGAGCTCAAACAACACAAAGGGAAAAATGTAATCCATTTAAAACATGGGCAAATGTTCTGAATAGACATTTCTCAAAAGAAGACATACAAATGGCAAACAAGTATATGAAATTGGTATATCATAGGCCATCAAAGAAATGGAAATCAAAACTACAATGAGACAATCATCTCACTCAAATTTAAAAAACTTTTTTTTTTTTTTCAAAAAAACAGGCAAAAGTGAATGCTGGAAATTATGTGAAGAAAAGGAAACTCTTGAACACATTTATTGGGAATGTAAATTAATACAACCACTAGGGAAATCCCACTGGTAGGTATATACCCCAAAGAAAACAAATCAGTATATTAAAGTGATGTCTGCATGCCCATATTTATTGCACCACTAATCACAGCAGTCATGATTTGAAAGCAACCTAAAACATTCATCAATACACAAATGGATAAAGAAAATGTGTACATATACATTCTAGAGTACTATTTACCCACAAAAAAGAAGGTGATCCTGTAATTTGCAACAACATGGATGGAACTGGAAGTCATTATATTAAGTGAAATAAACCAGGCATGGAAAAACAAATTTCACTTCTCACTAACTTGTGGGATCTAAAAATTAAAACAATAGAGATAGTAGAATTATGGCTACTAGAGGCTGGGAAGTGTAGTGAGGTGAGGGAGAAGTGGGAATGGTTAATGGTACAAAAATACAGTTAGAATGAATAAGGTCTAGTATTTCACAACACAACAAGATGACTACAGTTAATAATAATTTAAATTTGCACTTCAAAATAAAGAGTCTAATTGGATTGTTTGTAACACAGAGAATAAATGATTGAGGTAATGAATAACTCATTTGATCTGATGTGATTCTTACACATTGTATGCCTGTATCAAAATATCTCATATACCCCATAAATATGTGCACAAACTATGTAACCACAAATTTAAAAAAAAAGTGATGATGAATTCTTCCATCAGAATCCAAATAAAGGAAGAAAAGAAATAAAAACATGTTGAGAATGTCTACATATTCCATTCAAAGCAGCTTTATTTGTAAAACGAAATAATTGAAAACTATCTAAATAACCACCAACAGAATAATAAAAAGGCAAATTTTGTTGTATATATACAATGACATAGCACTCAGCAATAAAAATTAATGAACTGCTATGGATATATACAATTATTTGAATAAATCTCAAAATAATTGTGGTGAATAAAACAAATCAAACAAAAATGTCTGCACAGTATAACTGTATTTGTTTAAAATTACATAAAATGAAAACTGATCTATATTGAGAAGCACATCAGTGACTGCTTGGCAATGTGGCTAGAGTGAAGATGAAAGAAAGAAAGGGAGGATTATAAAGAAGTACAAAGAAACATTTGGAGGCAATGGCTATATATTTATGATGTTTATTACAGTAATTATATAATGGATGTATACCTATATCAAAACTTATTTGATTTTATAATTCAAATATTTGGAATATATGTTTCACCAAAATTCTAAACAGAAAAAAATAAAAGATAGCAGATATGAATAATATCTAGAAAAAAAAGTACTCTGTTTACCTGTACACGGTAATGATTATAAGAATGTAGAACAGATTTGTATTACCGAAAAGACCATAAGGCCATTAATCATAAAGACCACTTAATTTATGCAGTCAGGAAATAGCTACAAATATTTTCCTTTTTGCACGGAGAGAAGGCTCCCCACTTCTCACTTCAGACATGACCATGGGTGACTATGAATATGGAAGTACGTCTAAGAGGGTAGATCAATGGGTCACAGAACACAATGAACTTGCGAGTTTTTCTCAGAGAAAAATAAAATCGCATTCTGCACAAAGATCTTCCTCCACTACCAAAGTAACTGCCTTTATGATGGCTGCTAGAACCGTTTTATAATTAATAGATGTTATTTGGGTTTTGCCATTTTCGTTTTTTCATTGGTAGTTTTCATTGTTTCCCTGTTTCCTCATCACCATTGTATATTTAATGTATGTTTAATGTGAGGGAAGTAAACTTTGCTTTAGGCTAAGGGTCTCTGGAAATAAAGGAGCTGTACCCTGACCTGATGAAGAAGACATCACACTGACAAGAGATTCTAAATTTTTACTTGGATTCAGTAACTGGTTGAGGGATTGTTTCCTCACTTCTGAAAAAACATGAAGATGTAATTTAATATTTCACATACTTTGCTTCAAAAGAATTTACATTTGCACAAGTAAATTCTTAAAATTCACATAGGTACTGTAACCAGGGGACCGGAGCAGAGCTGTGGGGGCGTCCCAAAGACCTTCTAGTTTCCCTGATACAATGGGCCCAGGTTCTTGGCCTCTCTTGCCCCAGATATGGGGGAAGGGGCCCTGGAGGCACGGAGAGCCTACCTTTGGAATAAATATCACGGACCCAAAGAATTTAGCAGACAGTGATTTATTAGGCAAAGAAAGAGAGAAAGACAGAAGGAGAGAGAGCTCCCATGTAGCTGTGGGAGGGGAATCCAGAGGAGTAACTGCACAGGTAAGGGGCAGGGAGGTTTTAACACCACATTCATGTCCTCATTCAATGAGAGGAGTTTTTTCAAACTTTTGCTGGAGTGATTGATCTTTGACTCTGATACGGGATTGGCTGCTAGGTCTCGCAACAGAGGCCCTTCCTCCCAGGGCTTTTCACTGGCTTTTTTTTTTTTTTTTTTTTTTTTTTTTTTTTGAGACAGAGTTTCCCTCTTGTTACCCGGGCTGGAGTGCAATGGCGCGATTTCGGCTCACCGCAACCTCCACCTCCTGGGTTCAGGCAATTCTCCTGCCTCAGCCTCCTGAGTAGCTGGGATTACAGGCACGCGCCACCATGTCCAGCTAATTTTTTGTAGTTTTAGTAGAGACGGGGTTTCACCGTGTTAACCAGGATGGTCTGGATCTCTTGACCTCGTGATCCACCCGCCTCGGCCTCCCAAAGTGCTGGGATTACAGGCTTGAGCCACCGCGCCCGGCCTTCCCGGGCTTTTTAAACAAAGGAGCACTTTTGGATTTTTCACCTAACCCCTGCGCAGGAAAGTTAGGCAAGGAACTTTACGTTCAGGGATGTGGGAAATGGATGGAGGCATGGCGCTGGGAAGCTCTTGCCTTTGAAACTACGCCCCTTGTGGACTAGGTTTTTCTCAACACAGTCCCTCAGTACCTTTCTACATACTGTGGAAACAAGAGAGAGGCAAAATGTGTTTGGCATCAGCAGATTGTAATCAATTTACAGGAGTTGTTAAAAATTATGTAACATCTAGAATCTCCTATAATATGTAGTTAATATTTTAATAATATATGAACATGTATTCTCATGCAAATCCTTACCTCTAACTTATATAGAAATTATTTTAAAAGTGAAATTTAATTTTATTTAGTGAAATAATAAAAAGTGTATTAGTTTTCTACTGTTGTCCAACAAATTTCCACAAATAAAGTGTCATAAAACAGCAATTGTTATCCTCTCACAGTTCTGTAGACCAGAAATGAAAATGGGTTTGACTTGATTTTCTGCTTATGGTCACAATGAAGAAGTCAAGGTAAGTCAGGATGCCTTCTTACATGGAAGCTATTTTGGGAAATGGTACGATTCTAAACCCATCAAAGTTGTTTGCATAATTTTTAGCTCCTATGGCATTAAGACTAACGCCTCTATTTTTCATGGTTGTTGGCAAGAGATCACTCTCAACAACTAAAGGATGCTTCAGGTCAGTGTGCTGTGAGCCCTTGCTCAGTAATGAAATACCTCCCACACATTGAATGACTCTCTCTCACTTTTTGCAACTCTCTCACTTCCACTTATTCTAACAATCAGAAAAATGGTCTCTACTTTTAAAAGACTCATGTGATTAAGTAAGGTCTATCTGCATAATGTGGCCATTTTAAAAAGTTAATTGATTGAGGACCTTACTTGCCTCTGCAAAATTCCTATTGCCATGCAATTATACAATCTCAGCAGTATTGCCAGAGGGAAATCTTTAAATTATTTGTATTATAGCAAGCCAAAATCACTGAAGAAAAACCACGTATTGCATTTTCATGCCAAAAATAATTTTTTGAATTATTTGTGTTTTCACTGATAATTGGGAAATATGAGAAGTCAATTGGACAATGGCCATGATCATTTTAGACTATTAGTTGGATAACAACCATCATCATCATTTTCTCTTGTACTTCAACACAGGTAAGCTTGAACAGAAACGCTTCAATTGAGGGATAGAAGTAGGGAAAAAGAGAATGAGAAATATCAGAGTGCAAACATAAAAACATTTGACATGTGAATACTGAGCCAAATTTACAAAAAGGTTTTTTATCTATTATAAATTAATATATTTCCAAATACTGCCAATGTAAAACAGTATATGCTTATTTGGCTCCTGAAGGTTTCAAACCTCTGTTCTTTAGGAATCACCATTATCTTAATGTTAAAGTACCTTTCTTTTAAAACATATGAGGTGTCATAAAGAGCTTAGTGATTATAACTGTTTCCTAGCACTACCATAACAAAGTATCAAAGCTGGGTGGCTTACAACAACAGAAACGTATCATATCACCGTTCTGGAATCCACAACTCCAAAATAAAGGTGTTGTCAGGGCCAAGCTATGATAATTCTAGGAGAATATTCTTCCTTGCCTCCTATAACTCCTGGTATTTACAACAGTTCTTGGTGTTTTGTTGTTGTTTGTTTTGTCTGTAGAAACATCAGTAATGTAATTGTCTTCTTCCTGTGTGTCTTCATATTATTTTCCCTTGTGCATGTTCAGCTCTGTCTAAATTTCCCATTTTTAAAATCATTATTGGATTTTAAAGTTAATTAAAATCCAATAATTAAGTTAATTTCCTCTGTAAAGAACCTATTTCCAAATAAAGTCACATTCTGAGTTACCAGAGGTTAAGACTTCAACATAGCATTTTGTGGTGACACAATTTAACCCGTAGCAGTAACCATAATTAAGATCCAAATGAAAGTGGGTAACAGAAAAGATAAAAGCCAAAGTGAAAAATATATGAAAGTAAATAGATCTATGGCAGAAAATAAATGATAAAATTCTTTTAATTTAAATAACATTATTTCACCCTCTCTGAGAACTACTACCGTTATCTTTCAAGTATCTGCCCTAAAAGAAGCAAAGTTATAATTTGTGCAGGTCAGAACTTACGAATTGAACCCCACTGAATAGATCCAGACTCAGTGTGGGGTTGGCTCATGACTGGTTCATGTTGTGTGCATGGAATTAAATGGAATTAATTTCTATTTTTATTTGTTGCTGTTAGATTATAATGTTTTAACATATATATGAGATAGAAGGAAAGAAAAAAATCATTGGAAAAATTCAGAATGCAGAAGCAGGCTGCCTGAAATATCACAGCAACAGGCAGAAAATAAAACAACCTTGGGAAAACTCAGGGTGCACCTGAACAGATAAGAAAATCAGGTTGTAAAACACAGATAAACAACTTGGGCGCCAAAGGAAAGTCTCTTGTGTCATCACCAAACTTCTCACTTATACAATGGGCCCCAGTAAAAACAGTGAGTCTTAATAAGCACATTCTTTTCCCTTTAGGCATAGTAAGATAGGGAAGCTGGAAGCAGATGCGGTGAGCGCGGGCAGGGAGAAGGGCAATGCCCACAGCTACAAGAGGATGTCTGAAAACAGACAAAGAAACTCTCCCTCCCAGATAAGCAAAACTTACCTGATCAAGTAATTGGGTAAAGGCTGATTTAAAACCCTGCTCTATGCAGATAGCTCACCTGGTCCCAATTAAATCTTCAAGCCCTAGGAAGATAAGCCAGTCCCTCCTCACTAGCCCAAAGACACCCCCTGCTCACTAGCTCATTTTAAAAAAAACCTGACATTTTTTCTACTACCTTGCAACCTGCTTGAGACCCCTCTCTGTGACAGAGAGGTATTTACTCCAGACAATGAGCCTAGTTCATTTTGGGGGCTCTTCCAGGATTTAAAGGTGAATTCATTGGAATGGTGAGTAAAAGAGGACAATCTACTTTCATTATGGAGGATTTCATCCTCAGTGGGTTTTTTTCTCTCAAATAACCACAAAACAAAACAAAAAAACAGGCATATCTGTCTGCTGATTAATGAGCCACAAGGCTAGCCACTGGTCTTGAAAACTCAGATGTGAAGCTTGCTGGGGAGGACTTAGTCAATTCCTGAGTTCCCTCAGGGTACTGGGAATGTTAGCTCTTTCCAAACCAATTTCCTTTCATGGAGAATTTTGCTGTTGCCTAGGGCTGGAAGAGATCCTGGAGCAACTGAGGATTTCTGGCCAGGGTTACACCCTGGTGTTATACAAAGGCTCCTGCACTGATCCCAGCCTCCAGCAGGCTGACTGGATGTTGGCTATAGCATCACCAAGCTGTCATATCGCAAATCTGATTTTTCTCCCTTCCTTTCTGCAGTCACCAGATCTTCCATCCCCTCTCTGTATGCAATGCTATGGGAGGTTTTTACAGCCCAGGAAAATAATTCAATTAGGCTGGCTTAACAACCACCTTAGCAACCTGGAATGCAGGTAAAGGGATTGCTGTTTTTGTGACTTTCTATAGACACGGGGATTTCATAATTGATATCTCAAAACTATTATTTAACTCCTAATGATAGCACTTCCTGGTGTTGGGTAGGAGGTTACTTCCCTCAACCAGTGAATGCCCCTCTCTCCACACAGGCTGTTTCTTTTCCTATGTGAGGAGCCAGCACTGCCTAGTCAGACTGGATAGTCCCTTTATGAAGTGAATTAACTTTCTTCCGCTAGGAGGCACACTATAGGGATGGCCTGCCACATGTCATATTTATCTCTCCATCCATATGGAGGCAAAGTTACTGCTTACAACTGGATTACCTAGTGATATGGGAATCCTCTCAGTGAGGAACCTTGTCTGTTCTTTGTCAAAAGCCTCCAGTTTTCCAGTTCTCCCTTCTACATCCCTCTGCTATAAACCAAACTTTTTACCCCCTCTGTGAGCAGAACTCTACCTTCAGCAGTGAGGAGAAAAATGTCCTCCATTACCAAATTTTAGTATCAACACTCTCTCCATTAGCAGAGAGGAAACCATTTGACCTTATGTTCTCTTGAGAGACCTATTCTGCCTACAACTAGAATGGCATCTAAATAGAAAGGGGGTTTTATGTCTGGAAGTTAGCTGGAAGAACAAACTAAGAGTAAATTCCATAGTCTAGTCCGTAATAGAGTATAAAGCTTGATCCAGTACACTCTCTCCATTAAGGGGCCTTGTTTAAATGTAACTGTTACATAGTCTTTCCCGAGACCCATCCATCAAGGAGCCACACAGGTCACATAAGTCTGGGAAGTCAAAGGGTAATCACCAGACAGAGGACTAAAGTCACATGAGTAAGTGTGACTAGCCCCATTGATTAGTTCCACTAGCACCATGTTTGAAGGTCACACCTGCAACCACGGGGCAGCAATTATGGTGCCAGGACCCAGGGACCAAGAAGGGAGAACAGTTGGAGGGGGGACGCTCCCACTGTCTTCTCCTCTACCCTGGGTCACATCAAAAGGAACAAGGAGGCTGAGGGATGCCTTTCCTCTTGTCTCTTTTCTAGGATAGGTAGCAAGCCATCTTTGGCCTGCACTTATCTGGAGTGCATTTTGAACTTCTTTTGCCCCAAAGCTCATTTTCTTTTGCACAAGGGCATGGCCTTCTTACTGTCTTGGGAATAAACAGATCTGAAAGGAGCCTTGACTTTAATCTTATCCAACAATTAGATATTTTTTGTAGATGGAAGGACAAATAGTCCGTGGTTCCATATGTACAGGCTTTCTTTGCCCTGAAAGACAAACCAAACCTTTGCAAGCATTGCACAATCAACTCAGCCCTCTTGGCAATCATATCAGGCATGTCTGTGGAGATTAGTTCTACTAAGTCAGAAAAGCAAGTTTTGGAGGAGCCATTGGAGGCAGCTTCTAAGTGCTTCAGTCCTTCCAGTTTCCCTTACCAGGGGCCTTCTCCAACTGCGCCGTCAGCTCCTCCAGGTACACCATCTCCAAAGCTCCCCACTGCCCCAGATTCACTCCAACCCCTACAAGAAATTCCAGATAAAAGGGGTACCACAAGAGTACATGTTCCCTTCTGATTACAGAACCTTGTTCTGATTACAGAACCAGTAAAGGAAAACTTAGGTCAATTATTTGATAACCCAAATAGATATATAGAGGCTTTCCAAAATTTAACCAAAGTCTTTAATCTAACATGGAGAGATACTATGCTACTTTTAAGCCAAACTCTAACTGTTACAGAAAAGCAAGGTGGCCTTACAGTCAGCAGAAACATTTGGAGATAAACAGCATGTCTTCTATAGCCACATAAAATTATTGAAAAGAAAAAAGTCTAAAGGAAAACAAAAAGGGTAAAAGAGAGACAGAATCCCCATTCTCAACAGAAAGAGAAACAGTGTCCCTTTAAAAACCCTAATTGAAGGCTTAAAGATGCCATAAAGGAGTGGAAAAGAAATCACTTACTGATGTGCATTTTAAAAGACTTGCAAAGAACCAGTAGCAAACCTCTTAATTACTCTAAACTGTCGTTGTTGAACCAGAAACCAAATAAAAATCTCCCTGCCTTTTTGGAAGGGCTGAGAGAAGCTTTAATAAAATACACCTCAGTATCCCAATTCAATTTAAAAAACAGGTTCATTACTCAGGCAGCCCCTAATATCAAAAGAAAGTTGCTGAAACAGGCTCTGTCTAAAAATACATAGTTTTTCTCACTCTCAAGGTGAAAATTTTCAGTGTGTAAATTATACTCTCCTCTGTGCCCCAATTAAGGAAGTCTCAGGAAGGCACTGAGGCTCTCCTCAATTGCTTAGCTAAAAGGGAGTAGAGGGTCTCAGCTCTGTCAAACTTCAGTAAAGTACCTGGACCTAATCGTAACACAAGGAACCAGAGCACCAGGTGAGGAAAGGATTGAGGCCATTTCCTTTAACAGTTAAGGAAATTCATGGGTGTCACTGAATTTTGCAGCCTGTGAGTACCTGGATACAGGAAAATGGCTCACCCTTTATACCACCTTATAAGAAAAACTCAGTTCAAACTAAGCTCACCCCCGGCTTTTGGGAACCTGACGCTCAAAAAGCCTTTAACCAGCTAAAACAAGCCTTTCTTGTAACACCAGCCCTCAGTCTTTCCATAGAGGAACCATTCAGTCTCTATGTGTAAGGAAATGGCCCTGAAAAGTTTAAACTAAGGCTTGAGGTCTCACTCAATAGCCGGTAGGTTGCTTAAGCAAAGAACTTAACTTGGTGGATAAAGGATGGTTAGCCTGCCTCCAAGCAGTTACAGTGGTGGCTTTGCTGGTGCCAGAAGCCACTGGGTTAACCATGAGGAATAACAACTGTTTAACCCCACACAACAGGAATTCTGTCCTGTAAGGAAAGTCTCTGGTTAACAGACAATTGCCTTCTCAAATATCAAGCTTTGCTGCTAAAGAGATCTGGTTTAGCTAAATATCTGCCCTTGCCTGAGCCCAGCCACTTTCTCCCAGAGAAAACTGGATAACCTAAATGAGATTGTGAACAGGTAGTGGTGCAAACTGTGGAAAAATTGTAAAAATCAGTTTACATTCTCTGCAAAGTTTTAATTAATGAAAATGGATTTTTTTAAAAAACAGTGCTTAGCTTAATTGAAAGTGGATATCCAAGCTATGGATATATTTAAAAGGCCTTTATGTTTTTCTCTTCATAAATCTTGTTTTCCTAGGAAAAGGTTTTTTCTCAGTCAACTTAATTACCTTCTTCACTATGTCTTGCCACTCAGTGCATTCATGAAAGACCCTAGAATAACTTCTGGTGGCCTGAGACTCATTGGAAAAACAGAAAAGGGGCCATAAATTCTATTTTGGGAAAAACCTGTTTTCCCCATGGAACTCCTGTAATTAAAGGTGGATAAATCCCTCTCAAAATCTGCCTTTGTCTTCCAGCTATGCTTGTTTACTAGGCCCTGGAAATTGTATTCCTAGCCTTGCTCTTAAAAAGGTTCCACCCTAAGTTGTCTTCTTCTGCATAGTCATATATGTGATATATACATACTGTCTATAAATAGTTCTAATTAATTGACCTAAAAATAAGTGCTTAAATCAAATATTTTTAAGGAAAAAGTAAAAGCTCTGATACCTTTCAGTTCACATGAACTTAATCTTTAAAAATAAAAACAGTCTTAGGAATTACTGGTAAAATACAAATGTCTTCAAGGTGTAAAAATATGGTCAAAATTACGAAGGTCAGATACTAAGTTTGCTAAACGTTTTAAGGTTGTAAACTGCTTTTTTAGCCTTTAAAAACTGTCAGCCCCCTGATTCACAATTGGTAAGGCCTCGGAAGTAACCATGCCCCTAAATATGCTAAAAGGAGTAAAACTTTATCTGCATTTAGCACATAGGTAAAACAACCTACCAGGTTTTACATTAAAGTTAAAAATTGCTAAAAGTTATCCTTATAGCATGTAATTGAGACTACTGAGCGTGGATTTGCATGTGAGGTGTATAAAAAAGGTGTTTTTAATTAAAAATTATACAAAGGTATAGAAATGTACATTTTACCTATAAAGAATTGTCTTAAATAAAATAAAGTGGAAAGTTTAATCATATTGTGACAAAATTGTAAAACTTACTCTTGCAAAGGAAACTCTGTGTGTGAACATATTAACTCAATATGTTAATAATTGGGTATTATATGTTGGGTATATATTTTTTTTCTGTAACAAATAAACACTAAAATAAAAGCACAACAGTTTTCTTAAAATGCCAATCTATTCTTTAGCAAAACTTGTAAAAAATCTCACCTTATGGTCAAACTGGTTAAAATTAAATTGTCTATAAACTTTTATTAAAAATTAGGGTTAACATTAATAGCAAACTAATGCAAGAATAAAATTTTACATTCTTTCTTCAACAGGATTTTTATGTAATAGAAAATGCTAAGGAATGGTTTTGTTTTTTTAAATTTTTAACTCATCATTTTGACAAAACGAATTATTTATGGCGATCTAAAATTCTATTTTATAATATCAAGTGTTTTAAATTTTGAACATGTTTAACACACTTCTCAAAAATCAAACATTAATCTCAAGGTTGTCTTTTCTGACTACTAGCTTTGGGTGCTACAGAGGGACCCTGGAACATCTGAAAAAGAGGTAAACAGGATTATTTAACATGGTTAAGTATGTAGAATTGCCAAAATGATGTCTAATACTCTTCAAGTTATATTTTAGAGAATAATATGAATATATGTTCCAAAACTGTATGGGATATCTAAGGTTCTAGTGTCTAAATATATGCTATTAATCACAGCTAAGGTTGTTATATTGGGTTATTATAAGCCATGGAAATAACCAAATTTGTCAATCATGCTCTTAACTGTAACCACCCTGGACATTGTGTCATTTACAAACAGTTCTTGTCTTGTTTTAATCTTCTTCAAAAAAAAAAAATAGTTTATAATCAGCTGAGGAACTTTAACAGATACTCTTGAATGCAAGTTTATAATAACAAAAATACACAGAACTCATAAAAAGCTAAAATGTTTACAAATATCAAGCAGAACAAAAGTTAACAGAATGGACTAAACGAATAGAAAGCAATATTCTTAATTTATGCTTGGAATATTGCTAATACTTATTTTATTTTTCAGAGTCAAGAAAATTTGTCTTAAGCTACCTACAGTCTTTAACAACGAGGTAAAGTATACTCCTGTAAACAGTTTGGATCACCTTTGTTTCTCTCTGCCTGGTTCCTCTAAAACTCAAAAACTGGTTGTAAGCATTCTTAACTTATAACAATATGGTTGTTTGCATTAGTGCAATAAAAATTCATTTTATTGGCCGGGCGCGGTGGCTCAAGCCTGTAATCCCAGCACTTTGGGAGGCCGAGGCGGGTGGATCACGAGGTCAAGAGATCGAGACCATCCTGGTCAACATGGTGAAACCCCG